>NW_026904046.1:0-243065 GCF_024500275.1 Phycodurus eques
AGTTTCGGTCCAGTCGCAGGCCTTTATTGACTAAATTGTAACATGACGACCTATGTGATTTTGGCAGGACTTTTTAGCGCCTACTTTTCAGCTACTGGGCTAAGATTTGAAACAAACGATCGGTGGGAAGCCACCTTTCAGGGGAGGTCTCTTCCAAGAGTCTCGGAGGTCGTGGACCCGAACGGCGAGCGTCAAAGCACTCTGTTTCGCTCCAGTAGCAGGCCTTTATTGAGTAAATTGTTTCATGACGACCTATATGATTTTGGCAGGACTTTTTAGCGCCTACTTTTGAGCTAGTGGGCTAAGATTTAAAACAAACGATCGGTGGGAAGCCACCTTTCAGGGGAGGCCTCTTCCAAGCCTCTCGGAGGTCGTGGGCCCGAACGGCGAGCGTCAAAGCACTCTGTTTCGCTCCAGTATTAGGCCTTTATTGACTAAATTGTAACATGACAACCTATGTGACTTTGGGAGGACTTTTTAGCGCTTACTTTTTACCTAGTGCGCTAAGATTTGAAACAAACGATCGGTGGTAATCCAGCTTTCAGGGGAGGCCTCCCCCGAGTCTCTGGACAGCTGTGGGGCCGATCGGCGAGCGTTAAAGCAATCAGTTTCGGTCCAGTCGGAGGCCTTTATTGACTAAATTGTAACATGACGACCTATGTGATTTTGGCAGGACTTTTTAGCGCCTACTTTTCAGCTACTGGGCTAAGATTTGAAACAAACGATCGGTCGGCAGCCAGCTTTCAGGGGAGGCCTCTTCCAAGCCTCTCGGAGGTCGTGGGCCCAAACGGCGAGCGTCAAAGCACTCTGTTTCGCTCCAGTAGTAGGCTTTTATTAACTAAATTGTAACATGACGACCTATGTGACTTTGGCAGGACTTTTTAGCGCTTATTTTTGAGCTAGTGGGCTAAGATTTGAAACAAACGATCGGTGGGAATCCAGCTTTCAGGGGAGTCCTCCCCCGAGTCTCTGGAAGGCTGTGGGGCCGAGCGGCGAGCGTTAAAGCACTCTGTTTCGCTCCAGTAGTAGGCCTTTATTGACTAAATTGTAGCATGACAACCTATGTGATTTTGGGAGGACTTTTTAGCGCTTACTTTTGACCTAGTGCGCTAAGATTTGAAACAAACGATCGGTGGGAATCCAGCTTTCAGGGGAGTCCTCCCCCGAGTCTCTGGAAAGCTGTGGGGCCGAGCGGCGAGCGTTAAAGGACTCATTTTCGCTCAAGTAGTAGGCTTTTATTGACTAAATTGTAACATGACGACCTATGTGACTTCGGCACAACTTTAGGTCGCTTAATTTCTGCTTCGCGGGCTAGGAATTTACACAGACAAGCCTTGGGAATCCAGCTTTAAAGGGAGGCCTCTTCCAAGCCTCTCGGAGCTTGTGAGGCCGAACGGCGAGCGTCAAAGCACTCGGTTTCGCTCCAGTAGTAGGCTTTTATTGACTAAATTGTAACATGACGACCTATGTGACTTTGGCAGGACTTTTTAGCGCTTACTTTTGAGCTAGTGGGCTAAGATTTGAAACAAACGATCGGTGGGAATCCAGCTTTCAGGGGAGGCTTCCCCCGAGTCTCTGGACGGCTGTGGGGGCGAACGGCGAGCGTCAAAGCACTCGGTTTCGCTCCAGTATTAGGCCTTTATTGACTAAATTGTAACATGACAACCTATGTGACTTTGGGAGGACTTTTTAGCGCTTACTTTTGACCTAGTGCGCTAAGATTTGAAACAAACGATCGGTGGGAATCCAGCTTTCAGGGGAGGCCTCCCCCGAGTCTCTGGACGGCTGTAGGGGCAAACGGCGAGCGTCAAAGCACTCGGTTTCTCTCCAGTAGTTGGCCTTTATTGAGTAAATTGTAACATGACGACCTATGTGATTTTGGCAGGACTTTTTAGCGCCTACTTTTCAGATACTGGGCTAAGATTTGAAATAAACGATCGGTGGGAATCCAGCTTTCAGGGGAGGCCTCTTCCAAGCCTCTCGGAGGTCGTGGGGCCGAACGGCGAGCGTCAAAGCACTCGGTTTCGCTCCAGTAGTCGGCCTTTATTGAGTAAATTGTAACATGACGACCTATGTGATTTTAGCAGGACTTTTTAGTGCCTACTTCTCAGCTACTGGGCTGAGATTTGAAACAAACGATCGGTGGGAATCCAGCTTTCAGGGGATGCCTCCCCCGAGTCTCTGGACGGCTGTGGGGCCGAGCGGCCAGCGTAATAGCACTCAGTTTCGCTCGAGTACCATGACGACCGATTTGACTTAGGCACAACTTTAGGTCGCTTAATTTCAGCCGAGCGGGCTAGGAATTCACACAGACAAGCCTTGGGAATACAGCTTTCAAGGGAGGCCTCTTCCAAGCCTCTCGGAGCTCGTGGGGCCGAACGACGAGCGTCGAAGCACTCGGTTTCGCTCCAGTAGTAGGCCTTTATTGACTAAATTGTAACATGACAACCTATGTGACTTTGGCAGGACTTTTTAGCGCCTACTTTTGAACTAGTGGGCTAAGATTTGAAACAAACGATCGGTGGGAATCCAGCTTTCAGGGGAGGCCTCTCCCGAGTCTCTGGACGGCTGTGGGGCCGAACGGCGAGCGTCAAAGCACTCGGTTTCGGTCCAGTCGGAGGCCTTTATTGACTAAATTGTAACATGACAACCTATGTGGCTTTGGGAGGACTTTTTAGCGCTTACTTTTGAACTAGTGCGCTAAGATTTGAAACAAACGATCGGTGGGAATCCAGCTTTCAGGGGAGTCCTCCCCCGAGTCTCTGGAAGGCTGTGGGGCCGAGCGGCGAGCGTTAAAGCACTCAGTTTCGCTCAAGTACCATGACGACCGATTTGACTTCGGCACGACTTTAGGTCGCTTAATTTCTGCCTAGCGGGCTAGGAATTTACACAGACAAGCCTTGGGAATCCAGCTTTAAAGGGAGGCCTCTTCCAAGCCTCTCGGAGCTCGTGAGGCCGAACGGCGAGCGTCAAAGCACTCGGTTTCGCTCCAGTAGTAGGCTTTTATTGACTAAATTGTAACATGACGACCTATGTGACTTTGGCAGGACTTTTTAGCGCTTACTTTTGAGCTAGTGGGCTAAGATTTGAAACACACGATCGGTGGGAATCCAGCTTTCAGGGGAGGCCTCCCCCGAGTCTCTGGACGGCTGTGGGGGCGAACGGCGAGCGTCAAAGCGCTCGGTTTCTCTCCAGTAGTTGGCCTTTATTGAGTAAATTGTAACATGACGACCTATGTGATTTTGGCAGGACTTTTTAGCGCCTACTTTTCAGCTACTGGGCTAAGATTTGAAATAAACGATCGGTGGGAATCCAGCTTTCAGGGGAGGCCTCTTCCAAGCCTCTCGGAGGTCGTGGGCCCGAACGGCGAGCGTCAAAGCACTCTGTTTCGCTCCTGTAGTAGGCCTTTATTGACTAAATTGTAACATGACAACCTATGTGATTTTGGCAGGACTTTTTTGCGCCTACTTTTCAGCGACTGGGCTAAGATTTGAAACAAACGATCGGTGGGAATCCAGCTTTCAGGGGAGGCCTCCCCCGAGTCTCTGGACGGCTGTGGGGCCGAGCGGCGAGCGTTAAAGCACTCAGTTTCGCTCGAGTACCATGACGACCGATTTGACTTCGGCACGACTTTAGTCGCTTAATTTCTGCCTAGCGGGCTAGGAATTCACACAGACAAGCCTTGGGAATCCAGCTTTCAGGGGAGGCCTCTTCCAAGACTCTCGGAGGTCGTGGACCCGAACGGCGAGCGTCAAAGCACTCTGTTTCGCTCCAGTATTAGGCCTTTATTGACTAAATTGTAACATGACAACCTATGTGACTTTGGCAGGACTTTTTTGCGCCTACTTTTCAGCGACTGGGCTAAGATTTGAAACAAACGATCGGTGGGAATCCAGCTTTCAGGGGAGGCCTCCCCCGAGTCTCTGGACAGCTGTGGGGCCGATCGGCGAGCGTTAAAGCAATCAGTTTCGGTCCAGTCGGAGGCCTTTATTGACTAAATTGTTTCATGACGACCTATATGATTTTGGCAGGACTTTTTAGCGCCTACTTTTGAGCTAGTGGGCTAAGATTTAAAACAAACGATCGGTGGGAAGCCACCTTTCAGGGGAGGCCTCTTCCAAGCCTCTCGGAGGTCGTGGGCCCGAACGGCGAGCGTCAAAGCACTCTGTTTCGCTCCAGTATTAGGCCTTTATTGACTAAATTGTAACATGACAACCTATGTGACTTTGGGAGGACTTTTTAGCGCTTACTTTTTACCTAGTGCGCTAAGATTTGAAACAAACGATCGGTGGTAATCCAGCTTTCAGGGGAGGCCTCCCCCGAGTCTCTGGACAGCTGTGGGGCCGATCGGCGAGCGTTAAAGCAATCAGTTTCGGTCCAGTCGGAGGCCTTTATTGACTAAATTGTAACATGACGACCTATGTGATTTTGGCAGGACTTTTTAGCGCCTACTTTTCAGCTACTGGGCTAAGATTTGAAACAAACGATCGGTGGGAATCCAGCTTTCAGGGGAGGCCTCTTCCAAGCCTCTCGGAGGTCGTGGGCCCGAACGGCGAGCGTCAAAGCACTCTGTTTCGCTCCAGTAGTAGGCTTTTATTAACTAAATTGTAACATGACGACCTATGTGACTTTGGCAGGACTTTTTAGCGCTTACTTTTGAGCTAGTGGGCTAAGATTTGAAACAAACGATCGGTGGGAATCCAGCTTTCAGGGGAGTCCTCCCCCGAGTCTCTGGAAGGCTGTGGGGCCGAGCGGCGAGCGTTAAAGCACTCATGTTTCGCTCCAGTAGTAGGCCTTTATTGACTAAATTGTAAGCATGACGACCTATGTGATTTTGGCAGGACTTTTTAGCGCTTACTTTTGAGCTAGTGCGCTAAGATTTGAAACAAACGATCGGTGGGAATCCAGCTTTCAGGGGAGTCCTCCCCCGAGTCTCTGGAAAGCTGTGGGGCCGAGCGGCGAGCGTTAAAGCACTCAGTTACGCTCGAGTACCATGACGACCGATTTGACTTCGGCACGACTTTAGGTCGCTTAATTTCATGCCTAGCGGGCTAGGAATATCACACAGACAAGCCTTGGGAATCCAGCTTTCAAGGGAGGCCTCTTCCAAGCCTCTCGGAGCTCGTGAGGCCGAACGGCGAGCGTCGAAGCACTCGGTTTCGCTCCAGTAGTAGGCCTTTATTGACTAAATTGTAACATGACGAACCTATGTGACTTTGGCAGGACTTTTTAGCGCTTACTTTTGAGCTAGTGGGCTAAGATTTGAAACAAACGATCGGTGGGAATCCAGCTTTCAGGGGAGGCCTCCCCCGAGTCTCTGGACGGCTGTGGGGCGAGCGGGAGCGTTAAAGCACTCGGTTTCTCTCCTAGTAGTAGGCCTTTATTGAGTAAATTGTAACATGACGACCTATGTAATTTTGGCAGGACTTTTTAGCGCCTACTTTTCAGCTACTGGGCTAAGATTTGAAACAAACGATCGGTGGGAAGCCACCTTTCAGGGGAGGTCTCTTCCAAGACTCTCGGAGGTCGTGGACCCGAACGGCGAGCGTCAAAGCACTCTGTTTCGCTCCAGTAGTAGGCCTTTATTGAGTAAATTGTTTCATGACGACCTATGTGATTTTGGCAGGACTTTTTAGCGCCTACTTTTGAGCTAGTGGGCTAAGATTTAAAACAAACGATCGGTGGGAAGCCACCTTTCAGGTGAGGCCTCTTCCAAGCCTCTCGGAGGTCGTGGGCCCGAACGGCGAGCGTCAAAGCACTCTGTTTCGCTCCAGTATTAGGCCTTTATTGACTAAATTGTAACATGACAACCTATGTGACTTTGGGAGGACTCTTTAGCGCTTACTTTTGACCTAGTGCGCTAAGATTTGAAACAAACGATCGGTGGGAATCCAGCTTTCAGGGGAGTCCTCCCCCGAATCTCTGGACTGCTGTGGGGCCGAGTGGCGACCTTCTAAGCACTCAGTTTCGCTCGAGTACCATGACGACCGATTTGACTTCGGCACGACTTTAGGTCGCTTAATTTCAGCCGAGCGGGCTAGGAATTCACACAGACAAGCCTTGGGAATCCAGCTTTCAAGGGAAGCCTCTTCCAAGCCTCTCTGAGCTCGTGGGGCCGAACGGCAAGCGTCGAAGCACTCGGTTTCGCTCAAGTAGTAACCCTTTATTGACTAAATTGTAACATCACAACCTATGTGAATTTGGCAGGAATTTTTAGCGCTTACTTTTGAGCAAGTGGGCTAAGATTTGAAACAAACGATCGGTGGGAATCCAGCTTTCAGGGGAGGCCTCCCCCGAGTCTCTGGACGGCTGTGGGGCCGAACGGTGAGCGTCAAAGCATTTGGTTTCTCTCCAGTAGTAGGCCTTTATTGAGTAAATTGTAACATGACGACCGATGTGATTTTGGCAGGACTTTTTAGCGCCTACTTTTGAACTAGTGGGCTAAGATTTGAAACAAACGATCGGTGGGAATCCAGCTTTCAGGGGAGGCCTCTCCCGAGACTCTGGACGGCTGTGGGGCCGAACGGCGAGCGTCAAAGCACTCGGTTTCTCTCCAGTGGTAGGCCTTTATTGAGTAAATTATAACATGACGACCTATGTGATTTTGGCAGGACTTTGTAGCGCCTACTTTTCAGCGACTGGGCTAAGATTTGAAAAAACCAACGGTGGGAATCCAGCTTTCAGGGGAGGCCTCTTCCAAGCCTCTCAGAGGTCGTGGGGCCGAACGGCGAGCGTCAAAGCACTCGGTTTCGCTCCAGTAGTAGGCCTTTATTGACTAAATTGTAACATGACAACCTATGTGACTTTGGGAGGACTTTTTAGCGCCTACTTTTGAGCTAGTGGGCTAAGATTTGAAACAAACGATTGGTGGGAATCTAGCTTTCAGGGGAGGCCTCCCCCGAGTCTCTGGGCGGCTGTGGGGCCGAGCGGCGAGCGTTAAAGCACTCAGTTTCGGTCCAGTAGGCGGCCTTTATTGACTAAATTGTAACATGACAACCTATGTGACTTTGGCAGGACATTTTAGCGCTTACTTTTCAGCTACTGGGCTAAGATTTGAAACAAACGATCGGTGGGAATCCAGCTTTCAGGGGAGGCCTCTTCCAAGCCTCTTGGAGGTCGTGGGGCCGAACGGAGAGCGTTAAAGCACTAAGTTTCGGTCCAGTACTAGGCTTTTATTGACTAAATTGTAACATGACGACCTATGTGACTTTGGCAGGACTTTTCAGCGCTTACTTTTGAGCTAGTGGGCTAAGATTTGAAACAAACGATCGGTGGGAATCCAGCTTTCAGGGGAGGCCTCCCCCGAGTCTCTGGACGGCTGTGGGGCCGAACGGCGAGCGTCAAAGCACTCGGTTTCTCTCCAGTAGTTGGCCTTTATTGAGTAAATTGTAACATAACGACCTATGTGACTTTGGCAGGACTTTTTAGCGCCTACTTTTCAGCTATTGGGCTAAGATTTGAAACAAACGATCGGTGGGAAGCCAGCTTTCAGGGGAGGCCTCCCCCGAGTCTCTGGACAGCTGTGGGGCCGAGCGGCGAGCGTCAAAGCACTCGGTTTCTCTCCAGTATTCGGCCTTTATTGACTAAATTGTAACATGACGACCTATGTGACTTTGGCAAGACTTTTTAGCGCCTAACTTTCAGCTAGTGGGCTAAGATTTGAAACAATCGATCGGTGGGAATCCAGCTTTCAGGGGAAGCCTCCCCCGAGTCTCTGGACGGCTGTGGAGCTAAGCGGCGAGCGTCTAAGCACTCGGTTTCTCTCCAGTAGTAGGCCTTTATTGACTAAATTGTAACATGACGACCTATGTGATTTTGGCAGGACTTTTTAGCGCCTACTTTTCAGCTACTGGGCTAAGATTTGAAAGAAACAATCGGTGGGAATCCAGCTTTCAGGGAAGCCCTCTTCCAAGCCTCTCGGAGGTCGTGGGCCCGAACGGCGAGCGTCAAAGCACTCAGTTTCGGTCCAGTAGGCGGCCTTTATTGACTAAATTGTAACATGACAACCTATGTGACTTTGGCAGGACATTTTAGCGCTTACTTTTCAGCTACTGGGCTAAGATTTGAAACAAATTATCGGTGGGAATCCAGCTTTCAGGGGAGGCCCCCCCCCCGAGTCTCTGGACGGCTGTGGGGCCGAGCGGCGAGCGTAATAGCACTCAGTTTTGCTCGAGTACCATGACGACCGATTTGACTTCGGCACAACTTTAGGTCGCTTAATTTCAGCCGAGCGGGCTAGGAATTCACACAGACAAGCCTTGGGAATCCAGCTTTCAAGGGAGGCCTCTTCTAAGCCTCCCGGAGCTCGTGGGGTTGAACGGCGAGCGTCGAAGCACTCGGTTTCGCTCCAGTAGTAGGCCTTTATTGACTAAATTGTAACATGACAACCTATGTGACTTTGGCAGGACTTTTTAGTGCCTACTTTTGAACTAGTGCGCTAAGATTTGAAACAAACGATCGGTGGGAATCCAGCTTTCAGGAGAGGCCCCCCCTGAGTCTCTGGACGGCTGTGGGGCTGAGCGGCGAGCGTTAAAGCACTCAGTTTAGGTCCAGTGATAGGCCTTTATTGACTAAATTGTAACATGACGACCTTTGTGATTTTGGCAGGACTTTTTAGCACTTAGGTTTGAGCTAGTGGGCTAAGATTTAAAACAAACGATCGGTGGGAATCCAGCTTTCAGGCGAGGCCTCCCCCGAGTCTCTGGATGGCTGTGGGGCCGAGCGGCGAGCGTTAAAGTACTCAGTTTCGCTCGAGTACCATGACGACCGATTTATCTTCGGCACGACTTTAGGTCGCTTAATTTCAGCCTAGCGGGCTAGGAATTCACACAGACAAGCCTTGGGAATCCAGCTTTCAAGGGAAGCCTCTTCCAAGCGTCTCGGAAGCTCGTGGGGCCGAACGGCGAGCGTCGAAGCACTCGGTTTCGCTCCAGTAGTAGGCCTTTATTGACTAAATTGTAACATGACAACCTATGTGACTTTGGCAGGACTTTTTAGCGCTTACTTTTGAGCTAGTGGGCTAAGATTTGAAACAAACGATCGGTGGGAATCCAGCTTTCAGAGGTGACCTCCCCCGAGACTCTGGACGGCTGTGGGGGCGAGCGGCGAGCGTTAAAGCACTCAGTTTCGGTCCAGTAGGAGGACTTTGTTGACTAAATTGTAACATGACGACCTATGTGATTTTGGCAGGACTTTTTAGCGCCTACTTTTCAGCTATTGGGCTAAGATTTGAAACAAACGATCGGTGGGAAGCCAGCTTTCAGGGAGGCCTCTTCCAAGCCTCTCGGAGGTCGTGGGCCCGAACGGCGAGCGTCAAAGCACTCGGTTTCGCTCCAGTAGTAGGCCTTTATTGACTAAATTGTAACATGACAACCTATGTGACTTTGGGAGGACTTTTTAGCGCTTACTTTTTACCTAGTGCGCTAAGATTTGAAACAAACGATTGGTCGGAATCCAGCTTTCAGGGGAATCCTCCCCCGAGTCTCTGGACGGCTGTGGGGCCGAGCGGCGAGCGTTAAAGCACTCAGTTTCGGTCCAGTCGGAGGCCTTTATTGACTAAATTGTAACATGACGACCTATGTGATTTTGGCAGGACTTTTTAGCGCCTACTTTTCAGCTACTGGGCTAAGATTTGAAACAAACGATCGGTGGGAAGCCAGCTTTCAGGGGAGGCCTCTTCCAAGTCTCTCGGAGGTCGTGGGCCCGAACGGCGAGCGTCAAAGCACTCGGTTTCGCTCGAGTACCATGACGACCGATTTGACTTCGGCACGAATTTAGGTCGCTTAATTTCTGCCTAGCGGGCTAGGAATTTACACAGACAAGCCTTGGAAATCCAGCTTTAAAGGGAGGCCTCTTCCAAGCCTCTCAAAGCTCGTGAGGCCGAACGGCGAGCGTCAAAGCACTCGGTTTCGCTCCAGTAGTAGGCTTTTATTGACTAAATTGTAACATGACGACCTATGTGACTTTGGCAGGACTTTTTAGCGCTTACGTTTGAGCTAGTGGGCTAAGATTTGAAACGAACGATCGGTGGGAATCCAGCTTTCAGGGGAGGCCACCCCCGAGTCTCTGGACGGCTGTGGGGGCGAACGGCGAGCGTCAAAGCACTCGGTTTCTCTCCAGTAGTTGGCCTTTATTGAGCAAATTGTAACATGACGACCTATGTGATTTTGGCAGGACTTTTTAGCGCCTACTTTTCAGCTACTGGGCTAAGATTTGAAATAAACGATCGGTGGGAATCCAGCTTTTAGGGGAGGCCTCCCCCGAGACTCTGGACGGCTGTGGGGCCGAGCGGCGAGGCGAGCGTTAAAGCACTCAGTGTCGGTCCAGTAGGAGGCCTTTATTGGCTAAATTGTAACATGACGACCTATGTGATTTTGGCAGGACTTCTTAGCGCCTACTTTTCAGCTACTGGGCTAAGATTTTAAACAAACGATCGGTGGGAATCCAGCTTTCAGGGGAGGCCTCTTCCAAGCCTCTCGGAGGTCGTGGGGCCGAACGGCGAGCGTCAAAGCACTCGGTTTCGCTCCAGTAGTAGGCCTTTATTGACTAAATTGTAACATGACGACCTATGTGAATTTGGCAAGACTTTTTAGCGCTTACTTTTGAGCTAGTGGGCTAAGATTTGAAACAAACGATCGGTGGGAATACAGCTTTCAGGGGAGGCCTCCCCCGAGTCTCTGGACAGCTGTGGGGCCGAACGGCGAGCGTCAAAGCACTTGGTTTCTCTCCAGTAGTAGGCCTTTATTGACTAAATTGTAACATGACGACCTATGTGACTTTGGCAGGACATTTTAGCGCCTAGTTTTGAGCTAGTGGGCTAAGATTTGAAACAAACGATCGGTGGGAATCCAGCTTTCAGGGGAAGCCTCACCCGAGTCTCTGGACGGCTGTGGGGCAGAGCGGCGAGCGTTAAAGCACTCAGTTTGGGTCCAGTAGGAGGCCTTTATTGAGTAAATTGTAACATGACGACCTATGTGATTTTGGCAGGACTTTTTAGCGCTTACTTTTGACGTAGTGCGCTAAGATTTGAAACAAACGATCGGTGGGAATCCAGCTTTCAGGGGAGTCCTCCCCCGAGTCTCTGGACGGCTGTGGGGCCGAGCGGCGAGCGTTAAAGCACTCAGTTTCGCTCGAGTACCATGACGACCGATTTGACTTCGGCACGACTTTAGGTCGCTTAATTTCTACCTAGCGGGCTAGGAATTTACACAAACAAGCCTTGGGAATCCAGCTTTCAAGGGAGGCCTCTTCCAAGCCTCTCGGAGCTCGTGAGGCCGAACGGCGAGCGTCAAAGCACTCTGTTTCGCTCCAGTAGTAGGGTTTTATTGACTAAATTGTAACATGACGACCTATGTGACTTTGGCAGGACTTTTTAGCGCCTACTTTTCAGCTACTGGGCTAAGATTTGAAACAAACGATCGGTGAGAATCCAGCTTTCAGGGGAGGCCTCTCCCGAGTCTCTGGGCGGCTGTGGGGCCGAACGGCGAGCGTCAAAGCACTCGGTTTCTCTCCAGTGGTAGGCCTTTATTGAGTAAATTATAACATGACGACCTATGTGATTTTGGCAGGACTTTGTAGCGCCTACTTTTCAGCTACTGGGCTAAGATTTGAAACAAACGATCGGTGGGAATCCAGCTTTCAGAGGAGGCCTCTCCCAAGCCTCTCAGAGGTCGTGGGGCCGAACGGCGAGCGTCAAAGCACTCGGTTTCGCTCCAGTAGTAGGCCTTTATTGACTAAATTGTAACCTGACAACCTATGTGACTTTGGGAGGACTTTTTAGCGCTTACTTTTGACCTAGTGCGCTAAGATTTGAAACAAACGATCGGTGGGAATCCAGCTTTCAGGGGAGTCCTCCCCCGAGTCTCTGGACGGCTGTGGGGCCGAGCGGCGAGCGTTAAAGCACTCAGTTTCGGTCCAGTCGGAGGCCTTTATTGACTAAATTGTAACATGACGACCTATGTGATTTTGGCAGGACTTTTTAGCGCCTACTTTTCAGCTATTGGGCTAAGATTTGAAACAAACGATCGGTGGGAAGCCAGCTTTCAGGGAGGCCTCTTCCAAGCCTCTCGGAGCTCGTGAGGCCGAACGGCGAGCGTCAAAGCACTCGGTTTCGCTCCAGTAGTAGGCTTTTATTGACTAAATTGTAACATGACGACCTATGTGACTTTGGCAGGACTTTTTAGCGCTTACTTTTGAGCTAGTGGGCTGAGATTTGAAACAAACGATCGGTGGGAATCCAGCTTTCAGGGGAGGCCTACCCCGAGTCTCTGGACGGCTGTGGGGGCGAACGGCGAGCGTGAAAGCACTCGGTTTCGCTCCAGTAGTAGGCCTTTATTGACTAAATTGTAACATGACAATCTATGTGACTTTGGGAGGACTTTTTAGCGCTTACTTTTGACCTAGTGCGCTAAGATTTGAAACAAACGATCGGTGGGAATCCAGCTTTCAGGGGAGTCCTCCCCCGAGTCTCTGGAAGGCTGTGGGGCCGAGCGGCGAGCGTTAAAGGACTCATTTTCGCTCAAGTAGTAGGCTTTTATTGACTAAATTGTAACATGACGACCTATGTGACTTCGGCACAACTTTAGGTCGCTTAATTTCTGCTTCGCGGGCTAAGAATTTACACAGACAAGCCTTGGGAATCCAGCTTTAAAGGGAGGCCTCTTCCAAGCCTCTCGGAGCTTGTGAGGCCGAACGGCGAGCGTCAAAGCACTCGGTTTCGCTCCAGTAGTAGGCTTTTATTGACTAAATTGTAACATGACGACCTATGTGACTTTGGCAGGACTTTTTAGCGCTTACTTTTGAGCTAGTGGGCTAAGATTTGAAACAAACGATCGGTGGGAATCCAGCTTTCAGGGGAGGCCTCCCCCGAGTCTCTGGACGGCTGTGGGGGCGAACGGCGAGCGTCAAAGCACTCGGTTTCGCTCCAGTATTAGGCCTTTATTGACTAAATTGTAACATGACAACCTATGTGACTTTGGGAGGACTTTTTAGCGCTTACTTTTGACCTAGTGCGCTAAGATTTGAAACAAACGATCGGTGGGAATCCAGCTTTCAGGGGAGGCCTCCCCCGAGTCTCTGGACGGCTGTAGGGGCGAACGGCGAGCGTCAAAGCACTCGGTTTCTCTCCAGTAGTTGGCCTTTATTGAGTAAATTGTAACATGACGACCTATGTGATTTTGGCAGGACTTTTTAGCGCCTACTTTTCAGATACTGGGCTAAGATTTGAAATAAACGATCGGTGGGAATCCAGCTTTCAGGGGAGGCCTCTTCCAAGCCTCTCGGAGGTCGTGGGGCCGAACGGCGAGCGTCAAAGCACTCGGTTTCGCTCCAGTAGTCGGCCTTTATTGAGTAAATTGTAACATGACGACCTATGTGATTTTAGCAGGACTTTTTAGTGCCTACTTCTCAGCTACTGGGCTGATATTTGAAACAAACGATCGGTGGGAATCCAGCTTTCAGGGGATGCCTCCCCCGAGTCTCTGGACGGCTGTGGGGCCGAGCGGCGAGCGTAATAGCACTCAGTTTCGCTCGAGTACCATGACGACCGATTTGACTTAGGCACAACTTTAGGTCGCTTAATTTCAGCCGAGCGGGCTAGGAATTCACACAGACAAGCCTTGGGAATACAGCTTTCAAGGGAGGCCTCTTCCAAGCCTCTCGGAGCTCGTGGAGCCGAACGACGAGCGTCGAAGCACTCGGTTTCGCTCCAGTAGTAGGCCTTTATTGACTAAATTGTAACATGACAACCTATGTGACTTTGGCAGGACTTTTTAGCGCCTACTTTTGAACTAGTGGGCTAAGATTTGAAACAAACGATCGGTGGGAATCCAGCTTTCAGGGGAGGCCTCTCCCGAGTCTCTGGACGGCTGTGGGGCCGAA
Source organism: Phycodurus eques (assembly GCF_024500275.1). Classification (NCBI taxonomy): domain Eukaryota; kingdom Metazoa; phylum Chordata; class Actinopteri; order Syngnathiformes; family Syngnathidae; genus Phycodurus; species Phycodurus eques. The sequence goes on from NW_026904046.1 coordinate 13,879, forward strand.
CGGCGAGCGTCAAAGCACTCGGTTTCGGTCCAGTCGGAGGCCTTCATTGACTAAATTGTAACATGACAACCTATGTGACTTTGGGAGGACTTTTTAGCGCTTACTTTTGAACTAGTGCGCTAAGATTTGAAACAAACGATCGGTGGGAATCCAGCTTTCAGGGGAGTCCTCCCCCGAGTCTCTGGAAGGCTGTGGGGCCGAGCGGCGAGCGTTAAAGCACTCAGTTTCGCTCAAGTACCATGACGACCGATTTGACTTCGGCACGAATTTAGGTCGCTTAATTTCTGCCTAGCGGGCTAGGAATTTACACAGACAAGCCTTGGGAATCCAGCTTTAAAGGGAGGCCTCTTCCAAGCCTCTCGGAGGTCGTGGGGCCGAACGGCGAGCGTCAAAGCACTCGTTTTCTCTCCAGTAGTAAGCCTTTATTGACTAAATTGTAACATGACGACCTATGTGACTTTGGCAAGTCTTTTTAGCGCCTAGGTTTGAGCTAGTGGGCTAAGATGTGAAACAAACGATCGGTGGGAATCCATCTTTCAGGGGAGGCCTCCCCCGAGTCTTTGGACGGCTGTGGGGCCGAGCGGCGAGCGTTAAAGCACTCAGTTTCGGTCCAGTAGGAGGCCTTTGTTGACTAAATTGTAACATGACGACCTTCGTGATTTTGGCAGGACTTTTTAGCGCCTACTTTTCAGCTACTGGGCTAAGATTTGAAACAAACGATCGGTGGGAATCCAGCTTTCAGGGGAGGCCTCCCCCGAGTCTCTGGACGGCTGTGGGGGCGAACGGCGAGCGTCAAAGCACTCGGTTTCGCTCCAGTAGTAGGCCTTTATTGACTAAATTGTAACATGACAACCTATATGACTTTGGCAGGACTTTTTAGCGCTAAGATTTGAAACAAACGATCGGTGGGAATCCAGCTTTCAGGGGAGGCCTCTCCCGAGTCTCTGGACGGCTGTGGGGCCGAACGGCGAGCGTCAAAGCACTCGGTTTCGGTCCAGTCGGAGGCCTTTATTGACTAAATTGTAACATGACAACCTATGTGACTTTGGGAGGACTTTTTAGCGCTTACTTTTGAACTAGTGCGCTAAGATTTGAAACAAACGATCGGTGGGAATCCAGCTTTCAGGGGAGTCCTCCCCCGAGTCTCTGGAAGGCTGTGGGGCCGAGCGGCGAGCGTTAAAGCACTCAGTTTCGCTCAAGTACCATGACGACCGATTTGACTTCGGCACGACTTTAGGTCGCTTAATTTCTGCCTAGCGGGCTAGGAATTTACACAGACAAGCCTTGGGAATCCAGCTTTAAAGGGAGGCCTCTTCCAAGCCTCTCGGAGGTCGTGGGGCCGAACGGCGAGCGTCAAAGCACTCGTTTTCTCTCCAGTAGTAAGCCTTTATTGACTAAATTGTAACATGACGACCTATGTGACTTTGGCAAGTCTTTTTAGCGCCTAGGTTTGAGCTAGTGGGCTAAGATGTGAAACAAACGATCGGTGGGAATCCAGCTTTCAGGGGAGGCCTCCCCCGAGTCTTTGGACGGCTGTGGGGCCGAGCGGCGAGCGTTAAAGCACTCAGTTTCGGTCCAGTAGGAGGCCTTTGTTGACTAAATTGTAACATGACGACCTATGTGATTTTGGCAGGACTTTTTAGCGCCTACTTTTGAGCTAGTGGGCTAAGATTTGAAACAAACGATCATGGGAATCCAGCTTTCAGGGGAGGCCTCCCCCTAGTCTCTGGACGGCTGTGGGGCCGAGCGGCGAGCGTTAAAGCACTCAGTTTCGCTCAAGTACCATGACGACCGATTTGACTTCGGCACGACTTTAGGTCGCTTAATTTCTGCCTAGCGGGCTAGGAATTTACACAGACAAGCCTTGGGAATCCAGCTTTAAAGGGAGGCCTCTTCCAAGCCTCTCGGAGCTCGTGAGGCCGAACGGCGAGCGTCAAAGCACTCGGTTTCGCTCCAGTAGTAGGCTTTTATTGACTAAATTGTAACATGACGACCTATGTGACTTTGGCAGGACTTTTTAGTGCTTATTTTTGAGCTAGTGGGCTAAGATTTGAAACAAACGATCGGTGGGAATCCAGCTTTAAGGGGGGGCCTCCCCCGAGTCTCTGGACGGCTGTGGGGGCGAACGGCGAGCGTCAAAGCACTCGGTTTCGCTCGAGTACCATGTTCACCGATTTGACTTCGGCACAACTTTAGGTCGCTTAATTTCAGCCGAGCGGGCTAGGAATTCACACAGACAAGCCTTGGGAATCCAGCTTTTAAGGGAGGCCTCTTCCAAGCCTCTCGGAGCTCGTGGGGCCGAACGGCGAGCGTCAAAGCACTCGGTTTCGCTCCAGTAGTAGGCCTTTATTGACTAAATTGTAACATGACAACCTATGTAACTTTGGCAGGACGTTTTAGTTCCTACTTTTGAACTAGTGCGCTAAGATTTGAAACAAACGATCGGTGGGAATCCAGCTTTCAGGGGAGTACTCCCCCGAGTCTCTGGACGGCTGTGGGGCCGAGCGGCGAGCGTTAAAGCACTCAGTTTCGGTCCAGTAGGAGGCCTTTATTGGCTAAATTGTAACATGACGACCTATGTGATTTTGGCAGGACTTCTTAGCGCATACTTTTCAGCTACTGGGCTAAGATTTGAAACAAACGATCGGTGGGAATCCAGCTTTCAGGGGAGGCCTCTTCCAAGCCTCTCGGAGGTCGTGGGGCCGAACGGCAAGCGTCAAAGCACTCGGTTTCGCTCCAGTAGGAGGCCTTTATTGACTAAATTGTAACATGACAACCTATGTGACTTTGGCAAGACTTTTTAGCGCCTACGTTTGACCTAGTGCGCTAAGATTTGAAACAAACGATCGTTGGGAATCCAGCTTTCAGGGGAGTCCTCCCCCGAGTCTCTGGACGGCTGTGGGGCCGAGCGGCGAGCGTTAAAGCACTCAGTTTCGGTCCAGTAGGAGGCCTTTATTGGCTAAATTGTAACATGACGACCTATGTGATTTTGGCAGGACTTCTTAGCGCCTACTTTTCAGCTACTGGGCTAAGATTTGAAACAAACGATCGGTGGGAATCCAGCTTTCAGGGGAGGCCTCTTCCAAGCCTCTCGGAGGTCGTGGGGCCGAACGGCGAGCGTCAAAGCACTCGGTTTCGCTCCAGTAGGAGGCCTTTATTGACTAAATTGTAACATGACAACCTATGTGACTTTGGCGGGACGTTTTAGCGCTTACTTTTGACCTAGTGTGATAAGATTTGAAACAAACGATCGGTGGGAATCCAGCTTTCAGAGGAGTCCTCCCCCGAGTCTCTGGACGGCTGTGGGGCCGAGCGGCGAGGGTTAAAGCACTCAGTTTCGCTCGAGTACCATGACGACCGATTTGACTTCGGCACGACTTTAGGTCGCATAATTTCAGCCAGCGGGCTAGGAATTCACACAGACAATCCTTGGGAATCCAGCTTTCAGGGGAGGCCACTTCCAAGCCTCTCAGAGGTCGTGGGGCCTATCGGCGAGCGTCAAAGCACTCGGTTTCTCTCCAGTAGTAGGCCTTTATTGACTAAATTGTAACATGACGACCTATGTGACTTTGGCAGGACATTTTAGCGCCTAGTTTTGAGCTAGTGGGCTACGATTTGAAACAAACGATCGGTGGGAATCCAGCTTTCAGGGGAGTCCTCCTCCGAGTCTCTGAACGGCTGTGGGGCCGAGCGGCGAGCGTAAAAGCACTCACTTTTGGTCCAGTAGGAGGCCTTTATTGACTAAATTGTAACATGACGACCTATGTGATTTTGGCAGGACTTTTTAGCGCCTACTTTTCAGCTACTGGGCTAGGATATGAAACAAACGATCGGTGGGAATCCAGCTTTCAGGGGAGGCCTCTTCCAAGCCTCTCGGAGGTCGTGGGGCCGAACGGCGAGCGTCAAAGCACTCGGTTTCGCTCCAGTAGTAGGCCTTTATTGACTAAATTGTAACATGACGACCTATGTGATTTTGGCAGGACTTTTTTGCGCCTACTTTTCAGCTACTGGGCTAAGATTTGAAACAAACAATCGATGGGAATCCAGCTTTCAGGGGAGGCCTCCCCCGAGTCTCTGGACGGCTGTGGGGCCGAGCGGCGAGCGTCAAAGCACTCTGTTTCGCTCCAGTAGCAGGCCTTTATTGACTAAATTGTAACATGACGACCTATGCCTCCCCCGAGTCTCTGGACTGCTGTGGGGCCGAGCGGCGACCTTTAAAGCGCTCAGTTTCGTTCGAGTACCATGACGACCGATTTGACTTCGGCACGACTTTAGGTCACTTAATTTGGGCCTAGCGGGCTAGGAATTCACACAGACAAGCCTTGGGAATCCAGCTTTCAAGGGAGGCCTCCCCCGAGTCTCTGGACGGCTGTGGGGCCGAACGGTGAGCGTCAAAGCACTTGGTTTCTCTCCAGTAGTAGGGCTTTATTGAGTAAATTGTACCATGACGACCGATGTGATTTTGGCAGGACTTTTTTGCGCCTACTTTTCAGCTACTGGGCTAAGATTTGAAACAAACGATCGGTGGGAGTCCAGCTTTCAGGGGAGGCCACCCCCGAGTCTCTAAACGGCTGTGGGGCCGAGCGGCGAGCGTAATAGCACTCAGTTTCGCTCGAGTACCATGACGACCGATTTGACTTCGGCACAACTTTAGGTCGCTTAATTTCCGCCGAGCGGGCTAGGAATTCACACAGACAAGCCTTGGGAATCCAGCTTTCAAGGGAGGCCTCTTCCAAGCCTCTCGGAGCTCGTGGGGCCGAACGGCGAGCGTCGAAGCACTCGGTTTCGCTCCAGTAGTAGGCCTTTATTGACTAAATTGTAACATGACAACCTATGTGACTTTGGCAGGACTTTTTAGTGCCTACTTTTGAACTAGTGCGCTAAGATTTGAAAAAAACGATCGGTGGGAATACAGCTTTCAGGGGAGGCCTCCCCTGAGTCTCTGGACGACTGTGGGGCTGAGCGGTGAGCGTTAAAGCACTCAGTTTCGGTCCAGTAATAGGCCTTTATTGACTAAGTTGTAACATGATGACCTATGTGATTTTGGCAGGACTTTTTAGCGCTTACGTTTTAGCTAGTGGGATAAGATTTAAAACAAACGATCGGCGGGAATTCAGCCTTCAGGGGTGGCCTCCCCAGAGTCTCTGGACTGCTGTGGGGCCGAGCGGCGACCGTTAAAGCACTCAGTTTCGCTCGAGTACCATGACGACCGATTTGACTTCGGCACGACTTTAGGTTGCTTAATTTCAGCCTAGCGGGCTAGGAATTCACACAGGCAAGCCTTGGGAATCCAGCTTTCAAGGGAGGCCTCTTTCAAGCCTCTCGGAGCCCGTGGGGCCGAACGGCAAGCGTCGAAGCACTCGGTTTCGCTCAAGTAGTAACCCTTTATTGACTAAATTGTAACATCACAACCAATGTGAATTAGGCAGGAATTTTTAGCACTTACTTTTGAGCAAGTGGGCTAAGATTTGAAACAAACGATCGGTGGGAATCCAGCTTTCAGGGGAGGCCTCCCCCGAGTCTCTGGACGGCTGTGGGGCCGAACGGTGAGCGTTAAAGCACTTGGTTTCTCTCCAGTAGTAGGCCTTTATTGAGTAAATTGTAACATAATGACCTATGTGAATTTGGCAGGACGTTTTAGCGCCTACTTGTGAGCTAGTGGGCTGAGATTTGAAACAAACGATCGGTGGGAATCCAGCTTTCAGGGGATGCCTTCCCCGAGTCTCTGGACAGCTGTGGGGCCGAACGGCGAGCGTCAAAGCACTCGGTTTCTCTCCAGTATTCGGCCTTTATTGACTAAATTGTAACATGACGACCTATGTTATTTTGGCAGGACTTTTTAGCGCTTACGTTTGAGCTAGTGGAATAAGATTTAAAACAAAGGATCGGTGGGAATCCAGCTTTCAGGGGACCCCTCCCCTGAGTCTCTGGACGGCTGTGGGGCAGAACGGCGAGCGTTAAAGCACTCAGTTTCGGTCCAGTAATAGGCCTTTATTGATTAAATTGTAACATGACGACCTATGTGATTTTGGCAGGACCTTTTAGCGCTTACGTTTGAGCTAGTGGGCTAAGATTTAAAACAAACGATCGGTGGGAATCCAGCTTTCAGGGGAGGCCTCCCCCGAGTCTCTGGACTGCTGTGGGGCCGAGCGGCGACCTTTAAAGCACTCAGTTTCGCTCGAGTACCATGACGACCGATTTGACTGCGGCACGACTTTAGTTCGCTTAATTTCAGCCTAGCGGGCTAGGAATTCACACAGACAAGCCTTGGGAATCCAGCTTTCAGGGGACGCCTCCCCCGAGTCTCTGGACGGCTGTGGGGCCGAACGGTGAGCGTCAAAGCACTTGGTTTCTCTCCAGTAGTAGGCCTTTATTGAGTAAATTGTAACATGACGACCGATGTGATTTTGGCAGGACGTTTTTGCGCCTACTTTTCAGCTACTGGGCTAAGATTTGAAACAAACGATCGGTGGGAATCCAGCTTTCAGGGGAGGCCTCTCCCGAGTCTCTGGACGGCTGTGGGGCCGAACGGCGAGCGTCAAAGCACTCGGTTTCTCTCCAGTAGTCGGCCTTTATTGAGTAAATTGTAACATGACGACCTATGTAATTTTGGCAGGACTTTTTAGCGCCTACTTTTCAGCTACTGGGCTAAGATTTGAAACAAACGATTGGTGGGAATCCAGCTTTCAGGGGAGGCCTCCCCCGAGTCTCTGAACGGCTGTGGGGCCGAGCGGCGAGCGTAATAGCACTCAGTTTCGCTCGAGTACCATGACGACCGATTTGACTTCGGCACATCTTTAGGTCGCTTAATTTAAGCCGAGCGGGCTAGGAATTCACACAGACAAGCCTTGGCAATCCAGCTTTCAAGGGAGGCCTCTTCCAAGCCTCTCGGAGCTCGTGGGGCCGAACGGCGAGCGTCGAAGCACTCGGTTTCGCTCAAGTAGTAACCCTTTATTGACTAAATTGTAACATCACAACCAATGTGAATTTGTCAGGAATTTTTAGCGCTTACTTTTGAGCAAGTGGGCTAAGATTTGAAACAAACGATCGGTGGGAATCCAGCTTTCAGGGGAGGCCTCCCCCGAGTCTCTGGACGGCTGTGGGGCCGAACGGTGAGCGTCAAAGCACTTGGTTTCTCTCCAGTAGTAGGCCTTTATTGAGTAAATTGTAACATGACGACCGATGTGATTTTGGCAGGACTTTTTTGCGCCTACTTTTCAGCTACTGGGCTAAGATTTGAAACAAACGATCGGTGGGAATCAAGCTTTCAGGGGAGGCCTCCCCCGAGTCTCTGGACGGCTGTGGGGCCGAACGGTGAGAGTCAAAGCACTCGGTTTCTCTCCAGTAGGAGGCCTTTTTTGACTAAATTGTAACATGACGACCTATGTGATTTTGGCAGGACTTCTTAGCGCCTACTTTTCAGCTACTGGGCTAAGATTTGAAACAAACGATCGGTGGGAATCCAGCTTTCAGGGGAGGCCTCTTCCAAGCCTCTCGGAGGTCGTGGGGCCGAACGGCGAGCGTCAAAGCACTCGGTTTCGCTCCAGTAGGAGGCCTTTATTGACTAAATTGTAACATGACAACCTATGTGACTTTGGCAAGACTTTTTAGCGCCTACGTTTGACCTAGTGCGCTAAGATTTGAAACAAACGATCGGTGGGAATCCAGCTTTCAGGGGAGGCCTCTTCCAAGCCTCTCGGAGGTTGTGGGGCCGAACGGCGAGCGTTGAAGCACTCAGTTTCTCTCCAGTAGTCGGCCTTTATTGAGTAAATTGTAAAATGACGACCTATGTAATTTTGGCAGGACTTTTTTGCGCCTACTTTTATGCTACTGGGCTAAGATTTGAAACAAACGATCGGTGGGAGTCCAGCTTTCAGGGGAGGCCACCCCCGAGTCTCTGAACGGCTGTGGGGCCGAGCGGCGAGCGTAATAGCACTCAGTTTCGCTCGAGTACCATGACGACCGATTTGACTTCGGCACAACTTTAGGTCGCTTAATTTCAGCCGAGCGGGCTAGGAATTCCCACATACAAGCCTTGGGAATCCAGCTTTCAAGGGAGGCCTCTTCCAAGCCTCTCGGAGCTCGTGGGGCCGAAGGGCGAGCGTCGAAGCACTCGGTTTCGCTCCAGTAGTAGGCCTTTATTGACTAAATTGTAACATGACAACCTATGTGACTTTGACAGGACTTTTTAGTGCCTACTTTTGAACTAGTGCGCTAAGATTTGAAACAAACGATCGGTGGGAATCCAGCTTTCAGGGGAGGCCTCCCCTGAGTCTCTGGACTGCTGTGGGGCCGAGCGGCGACCGTTAAAGCACTCAGTTTCGCTCGAGTACCATGACGACCGATTTGACTTCGGCACGACTTTAGGTCGCTTAATTTCAGCCTAGCGGGCTAGGAATTCACACAGGCAAGCCTTGGGAATCCAGCTTTCAAGGGAGGCCTCTTTCAAGCCTCTCGGAGCCCGTGGGGCCGAACGGCGAGCGTCGAAGCACTCGGTTTCGCTCAAGTAGTAACCCTTTATTGACTAAATTGTAACATCACAACCAATGTGAATTAGGCAGGAATTTTTAGCACTTACTTTTGAGCAAGTGGGCTAAGATTTGAAACAAACGATCGGTGGGAATCCAGCTTTCAGGGGAGGCCTCCCCCGAGTCTCTGGACGGCTGTGGGGCCGAACGGTGAGCGTTAAAGCACTTGGTTTCTCTCCAGTAGTAGGCCTTTATTGAGTAAATTGTAACATAATGACCAATGTGAATTTGGCAGGACGTTTTAGCGCCTACTTGTGAGCTAGTGGGCTGAGATTTGAAACAAACGATCGGTGGGAATCCAGCTTTCAGGGGATGCCTCCCCCGAGTCTCTGGACAGCTGTGGGGCCGAACGGCGAGCGTCAAAGCACTCGGTTTCTCTCCAGTATTCGGCCTTTATTGACTAAATTGTAACATGACGACCTATGTTTTTTTGGCAGGACCTTTTAGCGCTTACGTTTGACCTAGTGGGCTAAGATTTAAAACAAACGATCGGTGGGAATCCAGCTTTCAGGGGACGCCTCCCCCGAGTCTCTGGACGGCTGTGGGGCAGAACGGCGAGCGTTAAAGCACTCAGTTTCGGTCCAGTAATAGGCCTTTATTGATTAAATTGTAACATGACGACCTATGTGATTTTGGCAGGACCTTTTAGCGCTTACGTTTGACCTAGTGGGCTAAGATTTAAAACAAACGATCGGTGGGAATCCAGCTTTCAGGGGAGGCCTCCCCCGAGTCTCTGGACTGCTGTGGGGCCGAGCGGCGACCTTTAAAGCACTCAGTTTCGCTCGAGTACCATGACGACCGATTTGACTTCGGCACGACTTTAGTTCGCTTAATTTCAGCCTAGCGGGCTAGGAATTCACACAGACAAGCCTTGGGAATCCATCTTTCAAGGGAGGCCTCTTCCAAGCCTCTCGGAGCTCGTGGGGCCAAACGGCGAGCGTCGAAGCACTCGGTTTCGCTCAAGTAGTAACCCTTTATTGACTAAATTGTAACATCACAACCTATGTGACTTTGGCAGGAATTTGTAGCGCTTACTTTTGAGCAAGTGGGCTAAGATTTGAAACAAACGATCGGTGGGAATCCAGCTTTCAGGGGAGGCCTCCCCCGAGTCTCTGGACGGCTGTGGGGCCGAACGGTGAGCGTCAAAGCACTTGGTTTCTCTCCAGTAGTAGGCCTTTATTGAGTAAATTGTAACATGACGACCGATGTGATTTGGCAGGACTTTTTTGCGCCTACTTTTCAGCTACTGGGCTAAGATTTGAAACAAACGATCGGTGGGAATCAAGCTTTCAGGGGAGGCCTCTCCCGAGTCTCTGGACGGCTGTGGGGCCGAACGGCGAGCGTCAAAGCACTCGGTTTCTCTCCAGTAGTCGGCCTTTATTGAGTAAATTGTAAAATGACGACCTATGTAATTTTGGCAGGACTTTTTAGCGCCTACTTTTCAGCTACTGGGCTAAGATTTGAAACAAACGATCGGTGGGAATCCAGCTTTCAGGGAAGGCCTCCCCCGAGTCTCTGAACGGCTGTGGGGCCGAGCGGCGAGCGTAATAGCACTCAGTTTCGCTCGAGTACCATGACGACCGATTTGACTTCGGCACAACTTTAGGTCGCTTAATTTCAGCCGAGCGGGCTAGGAATTCACACAGACAAGCCTTGGGAATCCAGCTTTCAAGGGAGGCCTCTTCCAAGCCTCTCGGAGCTCGTGGGGCCGAACGGCGAGCGTCGAAGCACTCGGTTTCGCTCCAGTAGTAGGCCTTTATTGACTAAATTGTAACATGACAACCTATGTAACTTTGGCAGGACGTTTTAGTGCCTACTTTTGAACTAGTGCGCTAAGATTTGAAACAAACGATCGGTGGGAATCCAGCTTTCAGGGGAGGCCTCCCCTGAGTCTTTGGACGGCTCTGGGGCTGAGCGGCGAGCGTTAAAGCACTCAGTTTCGGTCCAGTAATTGGCCTTTATTGACTAAATTGTAACATGACGACCTATGTGATTTTGGCAGGACTTTTTAGCGCTTACGTTTGAGCTAGTGGGCTAAGATTTAAAACAAACGATCGGTGGGAATCCAGGTTTCAGGGGAGGCCTCCCCCGAGTCTCTGGACTGCTGTGGGGCCGAGCGGCGACCGTTAAAGCACTCAGTTTCGCTCGAGTACCATGACGACCGATTTGACTTCGGCACGACTTTAGGTCGCTTAATTTCAGCCTAGCGGGCTAGGAATTCACACAGACAAGCCTTGGGAATCCAGCTTTCAAGGGAGGCCTCTTTCAAGCCTCTCGGAGCCCTTGGGGCCGAACGGCGAGCGTCGAAGCACTCGGTTTCGCTCAAGTAGTAACCCTTTATTGACTAAATTGTAACATCACAACCAATGTGAATATGGCAGGAATTTTTAGCGCTTACTTTTGAGCAAGTGGGCTACGATTTGAAACAAACGATCGGTGGGAATCCAGCTTTCAGGGGAGGCCTCCCCCGAGTCTCTGGACGGCTGTGGGGCCGAACGGTGAGCGTTAAAGCACTTGGTTTCTCTCCAGTAGTAGGCCTTTATTGAGTAAATTGTAACATGACGACCGATGTGATTTTGGCAGGACTTTTTTGCGCCTACTTTTCAGCTACTGGGCTAAGATTTGAAAAAAACGTTCGGTGGGAATCAAGCTTTCAGGGAAGGCCTCTCCCGAGTCTCTGGACGGCTGTGGGGCCGAACGGCGAGCGTCAAAGCACTCGGTTTCTCTCCAGTAGTCGGCCTTTATTGAGTAAATTGTAAAATGACGACCTATGTAATTTTGCCAGGACTTTTTAGCGCCTACTTTACAGCTACTGGGCTAAGATTTGAAACAAACGATCGGTGGGAATCCAGCTTTCAGGGGAGGCCTCCCCCGAGTCTCTGTACGGCTGTGGGGCCGAGCGGCGAGCGTAATAGCACTCAGTTTCGCTCGAGTACCATGACGACCGATTTGACTTCGGCACAACTTTAGGTCGCTTAATTTCAGCCGAGCGGGCTAGGAATTCACACAGACAAGCCTTGGGAATCCAGCTTTCAAGGGAGGCCTCTTCCAAGCCTCTCGGAGCTCGTGGGGCCAAACGGCGAGCGTCGAAGCACTCTGTTTCGCTCCAGTAGTAGGCCTTTATTGACTAAATTGTAACATGACAACCTATGTGACTTTGGCAGGACTTTTTAGTGCCTACTTTTGAACTAGTGCGCTAAGATTTGAAACGAACGATCGGTGGGAATCAGCTTTCAGGGGAGGCCTCCCCTGAGTCTCTGGATGGCTGTGGGGCTGAGCGGCGAGCGTTAAAGCACTCAGTTTCGGCCAGTAATAGGCCTTTATTGACTAAATTGTAACATGACGACCTATGTTATTTTGGCAGGACTTTTTAGCGCTTACGTTTGAGCTAGTGGGCTAAGATTTAAAACAAATGATCGGTGGGAATCCAGCTTTCAGGGGAGGCCCCCCCCGAGTCTCTGGACTGCTGTGGGGCCGAGCGGCGAGCGATAAAGCACTCAGTTTCGCTCGAGTACCATGACGACCGATTTGACTTCGGCACGACTTTAGGTCGCTTAATTTCAGCCGAGCGGGCTAGGAATTCACACAGACAAGCCTTGGGAATCCAGCTTTCAAGGTCGAAAAACTCTGTTTCGCTCAAGTAGTCACCCTTTATTGACTAAATTGTAACATCACAACCTATGTGACTTTGGCAGGACTTTTTAGCGCCTACTTTTGAACTAGTGGGCTAAGATTTGAAACAAACGATCGGTCGGAATCCAGCTTTCGGGAGAGGCCTCTTCCAAGCCTCTCGGAGGTCGTGGGGCCGAACGGCGAGCGTCAAAGCACTCTGTTCGCTCCACTAGTTGGCCTTTATTGACTAAATTGTAACATGACGACCTATGTGACTTTGGCAGGACTTTTTAGCACCTACTTTTGAACTAGTGGGCTAAGATTTGAAACAAACGATCGGTGGGAATCCAGCTTTCAGGGGAGGCCTCTCCCGAGTCTCTGGACGGCTGTGGGGCCGAACGGTGAGCGTTAAAGCACTTTGTTTCTCTCCAGTAGTAGGCCTTTATTGAGTAAATTGTAACATAATGACCTATGTGAATTTGGCAGGACGTTTTAGCGCCTACTTGTGAGCTAGTGGGCTGAGATTTGAAACAAACGATCGGTGGGAATCCAGCTTTCAGGGGATGCCTCCCCCGAGTCTCTGGACAGCTGTGGGGCCGAACGGCGAGCGTCAAAGCACTCGGTTTCTCTCCAGTATTCGGCCTTTATTGACTAAATTGTAACATGACGACCTATGTGATTTTGGCAGGACCTTTTAGCGCTTACGTTTGAGCTAGTGGGCTAAGATTTAAAACAAACGATCGGTGGGAATCCAGCTTTCAGGGGAGGCCTCCCCCGAGTCTCTGGACTGCTGTGGGGCCGAGCGGCGACCTTTAAAGCACTCAGTTTCGCTCGAGTACCATGACGACCGATTTGACTTCGGCACGACTTTAGTTCGCTTAATTTCAGCCTAGCGGGCTAGGAATTCACACAGACAAGCCTTGGGAATCCAGCTTTCAAGGGAGGCCTCTTCCAAGCCTCTCGGAGCTCGTGGGGCCGAACGGCGAGCGTCGAAGCACTCGGTTTCGCTCAAGTAGTAACCCTTTATTGACTAAATTGTAACATCACAACCAATGTGAATTTGTCAGGAATTTTTAGCGCTTACTTTTGAGCAAGTGGGCTAAGATTTGAAACAAACGATCGGTGGGAATCCAGCTTTCAGGGGAGGCCTCCCCCGAGTCTCTGGACGGCTGTGGGGCCGAACGGTGAGCGTCAAAGCACTTGGTTTCTCTCCAGTAGGAGGCCTTTATTGACTAAATTGTAACATGACGACCTATGTGACTTTGGCAGGACATTTTAGCGCCTAGTTTTGAGCTAGTGGGCTAAGATTTGAAACAAACGATCGGTGGGAATCCTGCTTTCAGGGGAGGCCTCCCCCGAGTCTCTGAACGGCTGTGGGGCCGAGCGGCGAGCGTAATAGCACTCAGTTTCGCTCGAGTACCATGTTCACCGATTTGACTTCGGCACAACTTTAGGTCGCATAATTTCAGCCAGCGGGCTAGGAATTCACACAGACAATCCTTGGGAATCCAGCTTTCAGGGGAGGCCACTTCCAAGCCTCTCAGAGGTCGTGGGGCCTATCGGCGAGCGTCAAAGCACTCGGTTTCTCTCCAGTAGTAGGCCTTTATTGACTAAATTGTAACATGACGACCTATGTGACTTTGGCAGGACATTTTAGCGCCTAGTTTTGAGCTAGTGGGCTAAGATTTGAAACAAACGATCGGTGGGAATCCTGCTTTCAGGGGAGTCCTCCTCAGAGTCTCTGGACGGCTGTGGGGCCGAGCGGCGAGCGTCAAAGCACTCGGTTTCTCTCCAGTAGTCGGCCTTTATTGAGTAAATTGTAAAATGACGACCTATGTAATTTTGGCAGGACTTTTTAGCGCCTACTTTTCAGCTACTGGGATAAGATTTGAAACAAACGATCGGTGGGAATCCAGCTTTCAGGGGAGGCCTCCCCCGAGTCTCTGAACGGCTGTGGGGCCGAGCGGCGAGCGTAATAGCACTCAGTTTCGCTCGAGTACCATGTTCACCGATTTGACTTCGGCACAACTTTAGGTCGCTTAATTTCAGCCGAGCGGGCTAGGAATTCACACAGACAAGCCTTGGGAATCCAGCTTTTAAGGGAGGCCTCTTCCAAGCCTCTCGGAGCTCGTGGGGCCGAACGGCGAGTGTCAAAGCACTCGGTTTCGCTCCAGTAGTAGGCCTTTATTGACTAAATTGTAACATGACAACCTATGTAACTTTGGCAGGACGTTTTAGTGCCTACTTTTGAACTAGTGCGCTAAGATTTGAAACAAACGATCGGTGGGAATCCAGCTTTCAGGGGAGTCCTCCCCCGAGTCTCTGGACGGCTGTGGGGCCGAGCGGCGAGCGTTAAAGCACTCAGTTTCGGTCCAGTAGGAGGCCTTTATTGGCTAAATTGTAACATGACGACCTATGTGATTTTGGCAGGACTTCTTAGCGCATACTTTTCAGCTACTGGGCTAAGATTTGAAACAAACGATCGGTGGGAATCCAGCTTTTAGGGGAGGCCTCTTCCAAGCCTCTCGGAGGTCGTGGGGCCGAACGGCGAGCGTCAAAGCACTCGGTTTCGCTCCAGTAGGAGGCCTTTATTGACTAAATTGTAACATGACAACCTATGTGACTTTGGCAAGACTTTTTAGCGCCTACGTTTGACCTAGTGCGCTAAGATTTGAAACAAACGATCGGTGGGAATCCAGCTTTCAGGGGAGTCCTCCCCCGAGTCTCTGGACGGCTGTGGGGCCGAGCGGCGAGCGTTAAAGCACTCAGTTTCGGTCCAGTAGGAGGCCTTTATTGGCTAAATTGTAACATGACGACCTATGTGATTTTGGCAGGACTTCTTAGCGCCTACTTTTCAGCTACTGGGCTAAGATTTGAAACAAACGATCGGTGGGAATCCAGCTTTCAGGGGAGGCCTCTTCCAAGCCTCTCGGAGGTCGTGGGGCCGAACGGCGATCGTCAAAGCACTCGGTTTCGCTCCAGTAGTCGGCCTTTATTGAGTAAATTGTAACATGATGACCTATGTGATTTTGGCAGGACTTTTTAGTGCCTACTTCTCAGCTACTGGGCTAAGATTTGAAACAAACGATCGGTGGGAATCCAGCTTTCAGGGGAGTCCTCCCCCGAGTCTCTGGACGGCTGTGGGGCCGACCGGCGAGCGTAATAGCACTCAGTTTCGCTCAAGTACCATGACGACCGATTTGACTTCGGCACAACTTTAGGTCGCTTAATTTCAGCCGAGCGGGCTAGGAATTCACACAGACAAGCCTTGGGAATCCAGCTTTCAAGGGAGGCCTCTTCCAAGCCTCTCGGAGCTCGTGGGGCCGAACGGCGAGCGTCAAAGCACTCGGTTTCTCTCCAGTAGTAGGCCTTTATTGAGTAAATTGTAACATAATGACCTATGTGAATTTGGCAGGACGTTTTAGCGCCTACTTTTGAGCTAGTGGGCTGAGATTTGAAACAAACGATCGGTCGGCAGCCAGCTTTCAGGGGAGGCCTCTTCCAAGCCTCTCGGAGGTCGTGGGCCCGAACGGCGACCGTCAAAGCACTCGGTTTCGCTCCAGTAGTAGGCCTTTATTGACTAAATTGTAACATGACAACCTATGTGACTTTGGGAGGACTTTTCAGCGCTTACTTTTGACCTAGTGCGCTAAGATTTGAAACAAACGATCGGTGGGAATCCAGCTTTCAGGGGAGTCCTCCCCCGAGTCTCTGGAAGGCTGTGGGGCCGAGCGGCGAGCGTTAAAGCACTTGGTTTCTCTCCAGTAGTAGGCCTTTATTGAGTAAATTGTAACATAATGACCTATGTGAATTTGGCAGGACGTTTTACCGCCTACTTGTGAGCTAGTGGGCTGAGATTTGAAACAAACGATCGGTGGGAATCCAGCTTTCAGGGGATGCCTCCCCCGAGTCTCTGGACAGCTGTGGGGCCGAACGGCGAGCGTCAAAGCACTCGGTTTCTCTCCAGTATTCGGCCTTTATTGACTAAATTGTAACATGACGACCTATGTTATTTTGGCAGGACTTTTTAGCGCTTACGTTTGAGGTAGTGGAATAAGATTTAAAACAAAGGATCGGTGGGAATCCAGCTTTCAGGGGACGCCTCCCCTGAGTCTCTGGACGGCTGTGGGGCAGAACGGCGAGCGTTAAAGCACTCAGTTTCGGTCCAGTAATAGGCCTTTATTGATTAAATTGTAACATGACGACCTATGTGATTTTGGCAGGACCTTTTAGCACTTACGTTTGAGCTAGTGGGCTAAGATTTAAAACAAACGATCGGTGGGAATCCAGCTTTCAGGGGAGGCCTCCCCCGAGTCTCTGGACTGCTGTGGGGCCGAGCGGCGACCTTTAAAGCACTCAGTTTCGCTCGAGTACCATGACGACCGATTTGACTGCGGCACGACTTTAGTTCGCTTAATTTCAGCCTAGCGGGCTAGGAATTCACACAGACAAGCCTTGGGAATCCAGCTTTCAGGGGACGCCTCCCCCGAGTCTCTGGACGGCTGTGGGGCCGAACGGTGAGCGTCAAAGCACTTGGTTTCTCTCCAGTAGTAGGCCTTTATTGAGTAAATTGTAACATGACGACCGATGTGATTTTGGCAGGACGTTTTTGCCCCTACTTTTCAGCTACTGGGCTAAGATTTGAAACAAACGATCGGTGGGAATCCAGCTTTCAGGGGAGGCCTCTCCCGAGTCTCTGGACGGCTGTGGGGCCGAACGGCGAGCGTCAAAGCACTCGGTTTCTCTCCAGTAGTCGGCCTTTATTGAGTAAATTGTAACATGACGACCTATGTAAATTTGGCAGGACTTTTTAGCGCCTACTTTTCAGCTACTGGGCTAAGATTTGAAACAAACGATTGGTGGGAATCCAGCTTTCAGGGGAGGCCTCCCCCGAGTCTCTGAACGGCTGTGGGGCCCAGCGGCGAGCGTAATAGCACTCAGTTTCGCTCGAGTACCATGACGACCGATTTGACTTCGGCACATCTTTAGGTCGCTTAATTTCAGCCGAGCGGGCTAGGAATTCACACAGACAAGCCTTGGGAATCCAGCTTTCAAGGGAGGCCTCTTCCAAGCCTCTCGGAGCTCGTGGGGCCGAACGGCGAGCGTCGAAGCACTCGGTTTCGCTCAAGTAGTAACCCTTTATTGACTAAATTGTAACATCACAACCAATGTGAATTTGTCAGGAATTTTTAGCGCTTACTTGTGAGCAAGTGGGCTAAGATTTGAAACAAACGATCGGTGGGAATCCAGCTTTCAGGGGAGGCCTCCCCCGAGTCTCTGGACGGCTGTGGGGCCGAACGGTGAGCGTCAAAGCACTTGGTTTCTCTCCAGTAGTAGGCCTTTATTGAGTAAATTGTAACATGACGACCGATGTGATTTTGGCAGGACTTTTATGCGCCTACTTTTCAGCTACTGGGCTAAGATTTGAAACAAACGATCGGTGGGAATCAAGCTTTCAGGGGAGGCCTCTCCCGAGTCTCTGGACGGCTGTGGGGCCGAACGGCGAGTGTCAAAGCACTCGGTTTCTCTCCAGTAGTCGGCCTTTATTGAGTAAATTGTAAAATGACGACCTATGTAATTTTGGCAGGACTTTTTAGCGCCTACTTTTCAGCTACTGGGCTAAGATTTGAAACAAACGATCGGTGGGAATCCAGCTTTCAGGGGAGGCCTCCCCCAAGTCTCTGAACGGCTGTGGGGCCGAGCGGCGAGCGTAATAGCACTCAGTTTCGCTCGAGTACCATGATGACCGATTTGACTTCGGCACAACTTTAGGTCGCTTAATTTCAGCCGAGCAGGCTAGGAATTCACACAGACAAGCCTTGGGAATCCAGCTTTCAGGGGAGTCCTCCCCCGAGTCTCTGGACGGCTGTGGGGCAGAGTGGCGAGCGTTAAAGCACTCAGTTTCGGTCCAGTAATAGGCCTTTATTGACTAAATTGTAACATGACGACCTATGTGATTTTGGCAGGACTTTTTAGCGCCTACGTTTGACCTAGTGCGCTAAGATTTGAAACAAACGATCGGTGGGAATCCAGCTTTCAGGGGAGTCCTCCCCCGAGTCTCTGGACGGCTGTGGGGCCGAGCGGCGAGCGTTAAAGCACTCAGTTTCGGTCCAGTAGGAGGCCTTTATTGGCTAAATTGTAACATGACGACCTATGTGATTTTGGCAGGACTTCTTAGCGCCTACTTTTCAGCTACTGGGCTAAGATTTGAAACAAACGATCGGTGGGAATCCAGCTTTCAGGGGAGGCCTCTTCCAAGCCTCTCGGAGGTCGTGGGGCCGAACGGCGAGCGTCAAAGCACTCGGTTTCGCTCCAGTAGGAGGCCTTTATTGACTAAATTGTAACATGACAACCTATGTGACTTTGGCAGGACGTTTTAGCGCTTACTTTTGACCTAGTGTGATAAGATTTGAAACAAACGATCGGTGGGAATCCAGCTTTCAGGGGAGTCCACCCCCGAGTCTCTGGACGGCTGTGGGGCCGAGCGCCGAGCGTTAAAGCACTCAGTTTCGCTCGAGTACCATGACGACCGATTTGACTTCGGCACGACTTTAGGTCGCTTAATTTCTGCCTAGCGGGCTAGGAATTTACACAGACAAGCCTTGGGAATCCAGCTTTAAAGGGAGGCCTCTTCCAAGCCTCTCGGAGCTTCTGAGGCCGAACGGCGAGCGTCAAAGCACTCGGTTTCGCTCCAGTATTAGGCTTTTATTGACTAAATTGTAGCATGACGACCTAAGTGACTTTGGCAGGACTTTTTAGCGCTTACTTTTGAGCTAGTGGGCTAAGATTTGAAACAAACGATCGGTGGGAATCCAGCTTTCAGGGGAGGCCTCTTCCAAGCCTCTCGGAGGTCGTGGGCCCGAACGGTGAGCGTCAAAGCACTCTGTTTCGCTCCAGTAGCAGGCCTTTATTGACTAAATTGTAACATGACGACCTATGCCTCCCCCGAGTCTCTGGACTGCTGTGGGGCCGAGCGGCGACCTTTAAAGCACTCAGTTTCGCTCGAGTACCATGACGACCGATTTGACTTCGGCACGACTTTAGGTTGCTTAATTTCAGCCTAGCGGGCTAGGAATTCACACAGGCAAGCCTTGGGAATCCAGCTTTCAAGGGAGGCCTCTTTCAAGCCTCTCGGAGCCCGTGGGGCCGAACGGCAAGCGTCGAAGCACTCGGTTTCGCTCAAGTAGTAACCCTTTATTGACTAAATTGTACCATCACAACCAATGTGAATTAGGCAGGAATTTTTAGCACTTACTTTTGAGCAAGTGGGCTAAGATTTGAAACAAACGATCGGTGGGAATCCAGCTTTCAGGGGAGGCCTCCCCCGAGTCTCTGGACGGCTGTGGGGCCGAACGGTGAGCGTTAAAGCACTTGGTTTCTCTCCAGTAGTAGGCCTTTATTGAGTAAATTGTAACATAATGACCTATGTGAATTTGGCAGGACGTTTTAGCGCCTACTTGTGAGCTAGTGGGCTGAGATTTGAAACAAACGATCGGTGGGAATCCAGCTTTCAGGGGATGCCTCCCCCGAGTCTCTGGACAGCTGTGGGGCCGAACGGCGAGCGTCAAAGCACTCGGTTTCTCTCCAGTATTCGGCCTTTATTGACTAAATTGTAACATGACGACCTATGTTATTTTGGCAGGACTTTTTAGCGCTTACGTTTGAGGTAGTGGAATAAGATTTAAAACAAAGGATCGGTGGGAATCCAGCTTTCAGGGGACGCCTCCCCTGAGTCTCTGGACGGCTGTGGGGCAGAACGGCGAGCGTTAAAGCACTCAGTTTCGGTCCAGTAATAGGCCTTTATTGATTAAATTGTAACATGACGACCTATGTGATTTTGGCAGGACCTTTTAGCGCTTACGTTTGAGCTAGTGGGCTAAGATTTAAAACAAACGATCGGTGGGAATCCAGCTTTCAGGGGAGGCCTCCCTCGAGTCTCTGGACTGCTGTGGGGCCGAGCGGCGACCTTTAAAGCACTCAGTTTCGCTCGAGTACCATGACGACCGATTTGACTGCGGCACGACTTTAGTTCGCTTAATTTCAGCCTAGCGGGCTAGGAATTCACACAGACAAGCCTTGGGAATCCAGCTTTCAGGGGACGCCTCCCCCGAGTCTCTGGACGGCTGTGGGGCCGAACGGTGAGCGTCAAAGCACTTGGTTTCTCTCCAGTAGTAGGCCTTTATTGAGTAAATTGTAACATGACGACCGATGTGATTTTGGCAGGACGTTTTTGCCCCTACTTTTCAGCTACTGGGCTAAGATTTGAAACAAACGATCGGTGGGAATCCAGCTTTCAGGGGAGGCCTCTCCCGAGTCTCTGGATGGCTGTGGGGCCGAACGGCGAGCGTCAAAGCACTCGGTTTCTCTCCAGTAGTCGGCCTTTATTGAGTAAATTGTAACATGACGACCGATGTGATTTTGGCAGGACGTTTTTGCCCCTACTTTTCAGCTACTGGGCTAAGATTTGAAACAAACGATTGGTGGGAATCCAGCTTTCAGGGGAGGCCTCCCCCGAGTCTCTGAACGGCTGTGGGGCCCAGCGGCGAGCCTAATAGCACTCAGTTTCGCTCGAGTACCATGACGACCGATTTGACTTCGGCACATCTTTAGGTCGCTTAATTTCAGCCGAGCGGGCTAGGAATTCACACAGACAAGCCTTGGGAATCCAGCTTTCAATGGAGGCCTCTTCCAAGCCTCTCGGAGCTCGTGGGGCCGAACGGCGAGCGTCGAAGCACTCGGTTTCGCTCAAGTAGTAACCCTTTATTGACTAAATTGTAACATCACAACCAATGTGAATTTGTCAGGAATTTTTAGCGCTTACTTGTGAGGAAGTGGGCTAAGATTTGAAACAAACGATCGGTGGGAATCCAGCTTTCAGGGGAGTCCTCCCCCGAGTCTCTGGACGGCTGTGGGGCCGAGCGGCGAGCGTTAAAGCACTCAGTTTCGGTCCAGTAGGAGGCCTTTATTGGCTAAATTGTAACATGACGACCTATGTGATTTTGGCAGGACTTCTTAGCGCCTACTTTTCAGCTACTGGGCTAAGATTTGAAACAAACGATCGGTGGGAATCCAGCTTTCAGGGGAGGCCTCTTCCAAGCCTCTCGGAGGTCGTGGGGCCGAACGGCGAGCGTCAAAGCACTCGGTTTCGCTCCAGTAGGAGGCCTTTATTGACTAAATTGTAACATGACAACCTATGTGACTTTGGCAGGACGTTTTAGCGCCTACTTTTGAACTAGTGGGCTAAGATTTGAAACAAACGATCGGTGGGAATCCAGCTTTCAGGGGAGGTCTCTCCCGAGTCTCTGGACGGCTGTGGGGCCGAACGGCGAGCGTCAAAGCACTCGGTTTCGGTCCAGTCGGAGGCCTTTATTGACTAAATTGTAACATGACGACCGATGTGATTTTGGCAGGACTTTTTTGCGCATACTTTTCAGCTACTGGGCTAAGATTTGAAACAAACGATCGGTGGGAATCAAGCTTTCAGGGGAGGCCTCTCCCGAGTCTCTGGACGGCTGTGGGGCCGAACGGCGAGCGTCAAAGCACTCGGTTTCTCTCCAGTAGTCGGCCTTTATTGAGTAAATTGTAAAATGACGACCTATGTAATTTTGGCAGGACTTTTTAGCGCCTACTTTTCAGCTACTGGGCTAAGATTTGAAACAAACGATCGGTGGGAATCCAGCTTTCAGGGGAGGCCTCCCCCGAGTCTCTGAACGGCTGTGGGGCCGAGCGGCGAGCGTAATAGCACTCAGTTTCGCTCGAGTACCATGATGACCGATTTGACTTCGGCACAACTTTAGGTCGCTTAATTTCAGCCGAGCAGGCTAGGAATTCACACAGACAAGCCTTGGGAATCCAGCTTTCAGGGGAGTCCTCCCCCGAGTCTCTGGACGGCTGTGGGGCAGAGTGGCGAGCGTTAAAGCACTCAGTTTCGGTCCAGTAATAGGCCTTTATTGACTAAATTGTAACATGACGACCTATGTGATTTTGGCAGGACTTTTTAGCGCCTACGTTTGACCTAGTGCGCTAAGATTTGAAACAAACGATCGGTGGGAATCCAGCTTTCAGGGGAGTCCTCCCCCGAGTCTCTGGACGGCTGTGGGGCCGAGCGGCGAGCGTTAAAGCACTCAGTTTCGGTCCAGTAGGAGGCCTTTATTGGCTAAATTGTAACATGACGACCTATGTGATTTTGGCAGGACTTCTTAGCGCCTACTTTTCAGCTACTGGGCTAAGATTTGAAACAAACGATCGGTGGGAATCCAGCTTTCAGGGGAGTCCTCCCCCGAGTCTCTGGACGGCTGTGGGGCCGAGCGGCGAGCGTTAAAGCACTCAGTTTCGCTCGAGTACCATGACGACCGATTTGACTTCGGCACGACTTTAGGTCGCATAATTTCAGCCGAGCGGGCTAGGAATTCACACAGACAAGCCTTGGGAATCCAGCTTTCAGGGGAGGCCTCTTCCAAGCCTCTCGGAGGTCGTGGGGCCGAACGGCGAGCGTCAAAGCACTCGGTTTCGCTCCAGTAGGAGGCCTTTATTGACTAAATTGTAACATGACAACCTATGTGACTTTGGCAGGACGTTTTAGCGCTTACTTTTGACCTAGTGTGATAAGATTTGAAACAAACGATCGGTGGGAATCCAGCTTTCAGGGGAGTCCTCCCCCGAGTCTCTGGACGGCTGTGGGGCCGAGCGGCGAGCGTTAAAGCACTCAGTTTCGCTCGAGTACCATGACGACCGATTTGACTTCGGCACGACTTTAGGTCGCATAATTTCAGCCGAGCGGGCTAGGAATTCACACAGACAAGCCTTGGGAATCCAGCTTTCAAGGGAGGCCTCTTCCAAGCCTCTCGGAGTTCGTGGGGCCGAACGGCGAGCGTCGAAGCACTCGGTTTCGCTCCAGTAGTAGGCCTTTATTGACTAAATTGTAACATGACAACCTATGTAACTTTGGCAGGACGTTTTAGTGCCTACTTTTGAACTAGTGCGCTAAGATTTGAAACAAACGATCGGTGGGAATCCAGCTTTCAGGGGAGTCCTCCCCCGAGTCTCTGGACGGCTGTGGGGCCGAGCGGTGAGCGTTAAAGCACTCAGTTTCGGTCCAGTAGGAGGCCTTTATTGGCTAAATTGTAACATGACGACCTATGTGATTTTGGCAGGACTTCTTAGCGCCTACTTTTCAGCTACTGGGTTAAGATTTGAAACAAACGATCGGTGGGAATCCAGCTTTCAGGGGAGGCCTCTTCCAAGCCTCTCGGAGGTCGTGGGGCCGAACGGCGAGCGTCAAAGCACTCGGTTTCGCTCCAGTAGGAGGCCTTTATTGACTAAATTGTAACATGACAACCTATGTGACTTTGGCAGGACGATTTAGCGCTTACTTTTGACCTAGTGTGCTAAGATTTGAAACAAACGATCGGTGGGAATCCAGCTTTCAGGGGAGTCCTCCCCCGAGTCTCTGGACGGCTGTGGGGCCGATCGGCGAGCGTTAAAGCACTCAGTTTCGCTCGAGTACCATGACGACCGATTTGACTTCGGCACGACATTCGGTCGGTTAATTTCAGCCTAGCGGGCTAGGAATTCACACAGACAAGCCTTGGGAATCCAGCTTTCAGGGGAGGCCTCTTCCAAGCCTCTCGGAGGTTGTGGGACCGAACGGCGAGCGTCATAGCATTCGGTTTCTCGACAGTAGTAGGCCTTTATTGACTAAATTGTAACATGACGACCAATGTGACTTTGGTAAGACTTTTTAGCGCCTACTTTTAAGCTAGTGGGCTAAGATTTGAAACAAACGATCGGTGGGAATCCAGCTTTCAGGGGAGGCCTCCCCCGAGTGTCTGGACGGCTGTGGGGCCGTGCGGCGAGCGTTAAAGCAATCAGTTTCGGTCCAGTAGGAGGCCTTTATTGACTAAATTGTAACATGACGACCTATGTGATTTTGGCAGGACTTTTTAGCGCCTACTTTTCAGTTACTGGGCGAAGATTTGAAACAAACAATCGGTGGGAATCCAGCTTTCAGGGGAGGCCTACCCCGAGTCTATGGACTGCTGTGGGGCCGAGCGGCGACCGTTAAAGCACTCAGTTTCGCTCGAGTACCATGACAACCGATTTGACTTCGGCACGACTTTAGGTCGCTTAATTTCAGCCTAGCGGGCTAGGAATTCACACAGACAAGCCTTGGGAATATAGCTTTCAAGGGAGGCCTCTTCCAAGCCTCTCGGAGGTCGTGGGGCCGAACGGCGAGCGTTAAAGCACTCAGTTTCGGTCCATTAGGAGGCCTTTGTTGACTAAATTGTAACATGACGACCTATGTGATTTTGGCAAGACTTTTTAGCGCTTACGTTTGAGCTAGTGGGCTAAGATTTAAAACAAACGATCAGTGGGAATCCAGCTTTAAGGGGAGGCCTCTTCCAAGCCTCTCAGAGGTCGTGGGGCCGAACGGCGTGCGTCAAAGCACTCAGTTTCGCTCCAGTAGTAAGCCTTTATTGACTAAATTGTAACATGACGACCGATGTGATTTTGGCAGGACTTTTTAGCGCTTACCTTTGAGCTAGTGAGCTAAGATTTGAAACAAACGATCGGTGGGAATTCAGCTTTCAGGGGAGGCCTCTTCCAAGCCTCTCGGAGGTCGTGGGCCCGAACGGCGAGCGTCAAAGCACTCGGTTTCTCTCCAGTAGTTGGCCTTTATTGAGTAAATTGTAACATGACGACCTATGTGATTTTGGCAGGACTTTTTAGCGCCTACTTTTGGGCTACTGAGCTAAGATTTGAAACAAACGATCGGTGGGAATCCAGCTTTCAGGGGAGGCCTCCCCCGAGTGTCTGGACGGCTGTGGGGCCGTGCGGCGAGCGTTAAAGCACTCAGTTTCGGTCCAGTAATAGGCCTTTATTGACTAAATTGTAACATGACGACCTATGTGATTTTGGCAGGACTTTTTAGCGCCTACTTTTCAGCTACTGGGCTAAGATTTGAAAGAAACGATCGGTGGGAATCCAGCTTTCAGGGGAGGCCTCTTCCAAGCCTCTTGGAGGTTGTGGGCCCGAACGGCGAGCATCAAAGCACTCGGTTTCGCTCCAGTAGTAGGCCTTTATTGACTAAATTGTAACATGACAACCTATGTGACTTTGGCAGGACGTTTTAGCGCTTGCTTTTGACCTAGTGTGCTAAGATTTGAAACAAACGATCGGTGGGAATCCAGCTTTCAGGGGAGTCCTCCCCCGAGTCTCTGGACGGCTGTGGGGCCGAGCGGCGAGCGTTAAAGCACTCAGTTTCGCTCGAGTACCATGACGACCGATTTGACTTCGGCACGACTTTAGGTCGCTTAATTTCAGCATAGCGGGCTAGGAATTCACACAGACAATCCATGGGAATCCAGCTTTCAGGGGAGGCCTCTTCCAAGCCTCTCGGAGGTCGTGGGACCGAACGGCGAGCGTCATAGCATTCGGTTTCTCGACAGTAGTAGGCCTTTATTGACTAAATTGTAACATGACGACCTATGTGATTTTGGCAGGACTTTTTAGCGCCTACTTTTCAGTTACTGGGCGAAGATTTGAAACAAACAATCGGTGGGAATCCAGCTTTCAGGGGAGGCCTACCCCGAGTCTCTGGACTGCTGTGGGGCCGAGCGGCGACCGTTAAAGCACTCAGTTTCGCTCAAGTACCATGACAACCGATTTGACTTCGGCACGACTTTAGGTCGCTTAATTTCAGCCTAGCGGGCTAGGAATTCACACAGACAAGCCTTGGGAATTTAGCTTTCAAGGGTGGCCTCTTCCAAGCCTCTCGGAGCTTGTGGGGCCGAACGGCGAGCGTCGAAGCACTCGGTTTCGCTCCAGTCGTAGGCCTTTAATGACTAAATTGTAACATGACGACCTATGTGACTTTGGCAAGACCTTTTAGCGCTTACCTTTGAGCTAGTGGGCTAAGATTTGAAAGAAACGATCGGTGGGAATCCAGCTTACAGGGGAGGCTACCCCCGAGTCTCTGGACGGCTGTGGGGCCGAGCGGCGAGCGTTAAAGCACTCAGTTTCGGTCCAGTAATAGGCCTTTATTGACTAAATTGTAACATGACGACCTATGTGATTTTGGGAGGACTTTTTAGCGCCTACTTTTCAGCTACTGGGCTAAGATTTGAAACAAACGATCGGTGGGAATCCAGCTTTTAGGGGAGGCCTCTTCCAAGCCTCTCAGAGGTCGTGGGGCCGAACGGCGAGCGTTAAAGCACTCAGTTTCGGTCCAGTAGGAGGCCTTTGTTGACTAAATTGTAACATGACGACCTATGTGATTTTGGCAAGACTTTTTAGCGCTTACGTTTGAGCTAGTGGGCTAAGATTTAAAACAAACGATCAGTGGGAATCCAGCTTTAAGGTGAGGCCTCTTCCAAGCCTCTCAGAGGTCGTGGGGCCGAACGGCGTGCGTCAAAGCACTCAGTTTCGCTCCAGTAGTAAGCCTTTATTGACTAAATTGTAACATGACGACCGATGTGATTTTGGCAGGACTTTTTAGCGCTTACTTTTGAGCTAGTGAGCTAAGATTTGAAACAAATGATCGGTGGGAATCCAGCTTTCAGGGGAGGCCTCTTCCAAGCCTCTCGGAGGTCGTGGGCCCGAACGGCGAGCGTCAAAGCACTCGGTTTCTCTCCAGTAGTTGGCCTTTATTGAGTAAATTGTAACATGACGACCTATGTGACTTTGGCATGACTTTTTAGCGCCTACTTTTGAGCTAGTGGGCTAAGATTTGAAACAGATGATCGGTGGGAATCCAGCTTTCAGTGGACGCCTCCCCCGAGTCTCTGGACGGCTGTGGGGCAGAGTGGCGAGCGTTAAAGCACTCGGTTTCGGTCCAGTAGTAGGCCTTTATTGACTAAATTGTAACATGACGACCTATGTGATTTTGGCAGGACTTTTTAGCGCCTACTTTTCAGTTACTGGGCGAAGATTTGAAACAAACGATCGGTGGGAATCCAGCTTTCAGGGGAGGCCTCTTCCAAGCCTCTCGGAGGTCGTGGGGCCGAACGGCGAGCGTCATAGCACTCGGTTTCTCTCCAGTAGTAGGCCTTTATTGACTAAATTGTAACATGACGACCTATGTGAATTTGGCAAGACTTTTTAGCGCCTACGTTTGACCTAGTGGGCTAAGATTTGAAACAAACGATCGGTGGGAATCCAGCTTTCAGGGGAGGCCTCCCCCGAGTCTCTGGATGGCTGTGGGGCCGAGCGGCGACCGTTAAAGCACTCAGTTTCGCTCGAGTACCATGACGACCGATTTGACTTCGGCACGACTTTAGGTCGCTTAATTTCAGCCTAGCGGGCTAGGAATTCACACAGACAAGCCTTGGGAATCCAGCCTTCAAGGGAGGCCTCTTCCAAGCCTCTCAAAGCTCGTGGGGCCGAACGGCGAGCGTCGAAGCACTCGGTTTCGCTCCAGTAGTAACCCTTTATTGACTAAATTGTAACATGACGACCTATGTGATTTTGGCAGGACTTTTTAGCGCCTACTTTTCAGCTACTGGGCTAAGATTTGAAATAAACGATCGGTGGGAATCCAGCTTTCAGGGGAGGCCTCTTTCAAGCCTCTCAGAGGTTGTGGGGCCGAGCGGCGAGCGTCAAAGCACTCGGTTTCGCTCCAGTAGTAGGCCTTTATTGACTAAATTGTAACATGACGACCTATGTGATTTTGGCAGTACTTTTTAGCGCCTACTTTTCAGCTACTAGGCTAAGATTTGAAACAAACGATCGGTGGGAATCCAGCTTTCAGGGGAGGCCTCCCCCGAATCTCTGGACGGTTGTGGGGCCGAACGGTGAGCGTCAAAGCACTCAGTTTCTCTCCAGTCGTAGGCCTTTATTGACTAAATTGTAACATGACGACCTATGTGAATTTGGCAGGACTTTTTAGCGCTTACGTTTGAGCTAGTGAGCTACGATTTGAAACAAACGATCGGTGGGAATCCAGCTTTCAGGGGAGGCCTCCCCTGAGTCTCTGGACGGCTGTGGGGCTGAGCGGCGACCGTTAAAGCACTCAGTTTCGCTCGAGTACCATGACAACCGATTTGACTTCGGCACGACTTTAGGTCGCTTAATTTCAGCCTAGCGGGCTAGGAATTCACACAGACAAGCCTTGGGAATCCAGCTTTCAAGGGAGGCATCTTCCAAGCCTCTCGGAGCTCGTGGGGCCGAACGGCGAGCATCGAAGCACTCGGTTTCGCTCCAGTAGTAACCCTTTATTGACTAAATTGTAACATCACAACCTATGTGACTTTGGCAGACTTTTTTGCGCCTACTTTTCAGCTACTGGGCTAAGATTTGAAACAAACGATCGGTGGGAATGCAGCTTTCAGGGGAGGCCTCCCCCGAGTCTCTGGACGGCTGTGGGGCCGAACGGCGACCGTCAAAGCACTCGCTTTCTCTCCAGTAGTAGGCCTATATTGAGTAAATTGTAACATGACGACCTATGTTATTTTGGCAGGACTTTTTAGCGCCTACTTTACAGCTACTGGGCTAAGATTCAAAACAAACGATCGGTGGGAATCCAGCTTTCATGGGAGGCCTCTTCCAAGCCTCTCGGAGGTCATGGGGCCGAACGGCGAGCGTCAAAGCACTCGGTTTCGCTCCAGCAGTAGGCCTTTATTGACTAAATTGTAACATGACAACCTATGTGACTTTGGTTGGACTTTTGAGCGCTTACTTTTGAGCTAGTTGGCTAAGATTTGAAAAAAACGATCGGTGGGATTCCAGATTTCAGGGGAGGCCT
This sequence comes from Phycodurus eques, assembly GCF_024500275.1. Taxonomy (NCBI): domain Eukaryota; kingdom Metazoa; phylum Chordata; class Actinopteri; order Syngnathiformes; family Syngnathidae; genus Phycodurus; species Phycodurus eques. Next base: position 42,760 of record NW_026904046.1, read on the forward strand.
CCCCCGAGTCTCTGGATTGCTGTGGGGCCGAACGGCGAGCGTCAAAGCACTCGGTTTCTCTCCAGTCGTAGGCCTTTAATGACTAAATTGTAACATGACGACCTATGTGAGTTTGGCAGGACATTTTAGCGCCTACTTTTCAGCTACTTGGCTAAGATTTAAAACAAACGATCGGTGGGAATCCAGCTTTCAGGGGAGGCCTCCTCCAAGTCTCTCGGAGGTCGTGGGGCCGAGCGGCGACCGTTAAAGCACTCAGTTTCGCTCGAGTACCATGACGACCGATTTGACTTCGGCACGACTTTAGGTCGCTTAATTTCAGCCTAGCGGGCTAGGAATTCACACAGACAAGCCTTGGGAATCCAGCCTTCAAGGGAGGCCTCTTCCAAGCCTCTCAAAGCTCGTGGGGCCGAACGGCGAGCGTCGAAGCACTCGGTTTCGCTCCAGTAGTAACCCTTTATTGACTAAATTGTAACATCACAACCTATGTGATTTTGGCAGGACTTTTTAGCGCCTACTTTTCAGCTACTGGGCTAAGATTTGAAACAAACGATCGGTGGGAATCCAGCTTTCAGGGGAGGCCTCTTCCAAGCCTCTCGGAGGTCATGGGGCCGAACGGCGAGCGTCATAGCACTCGGTTTCTCTCCAGTAGTAGGCCTTTATTGACTAAATTGTAACATGACGACCTATGTGACTTTGGCAAGACTTTTTAGCGCCTACGTTTGACCTAGTGGGCTAAGATTTGAAACAAACGATCGGTGGGAATCCAGCTTTCAGGGGAGGCCTCCCCCGAGTCTCTGGACGGCTGTGGGGCCGAGCGGCGACCGTTAAAGCACTCAGTTTCGCTCGAGTACCATGACGACTGATTTGACTTCGGCACGACTTTAGGTCGCTTAATTTCAGCCTAGCGGGCTAGGAATTCACACAGACAATCCTTGGGAATCCAGCTTTCAGGGGATGCCACTTCCAAGCCTCTCAGTGGTCGTGGGGCCTAACGGCGAGCGTCAAAGCACTCGGTTTCGGTCCAGTAGGAGGCGTTTATTGACTAAATTGTAACATGACGACCTATGTGATTTTGGCAGGACTTTTTAGCGCCTACTTTTCAGCTACTTGGCTAAGATTTAAAACAAACGATCGGTGGGAATCCAGCTTTCAGGGGAGGCCTCCTCCAAGTCTCTCGGAGGTCGTGGGGCCGAACGGCGAGCGTCAAAGCACTCGGTTTCGCTCCAGTAGTAGGCCTTTATTGACTAAATTGTAACATGACGACCTATGTGATTTTGGCAGGACTTTTTAGCGCTTACGTTTGAGCTAGTGGGCTAAGATTTAAAACAAACGATCGGTGGGAATCCAGCTTTCAGGGGAGGCCTACCCCGAGTCTCTGGACTGCTGTGGGGCCGAGCGGCGACCGTTAAAGCACTCAGTTTCGCTCGAGTACCATGACGACCGATTTGACTTTGGCACGACTTTAGGTCGATTAATTTCAGCCTAGTGGGCTAGGAAATCACACAGACAAGCCTTGGGAATCCAGCTTTCAAGGGAGGCCTCTTCCAAGCCTCTCGGAGCTTGTGGGGCCGAACGGCGAGCGTCGAAGCACTTGGTTTCGCTCCAGTCGTAGGCCTTTAATGACTAAATTGTAACATGACGACCTATGTGAATTTGGCAAGACGTTTTAGCGCTTACTTTTGAGCTAGTGGGCTAAGATTTGAAAAAAACGATCGGTGGGAATCCAGCTTTCAGGGGAGGCCTCCCCCGAGTCTCTGGACGGCTGTGGGGGCGAACGGCGAGCGTCAAAGCACTCGGTTTCTCTCCAGTAGTAGGCCTTTCTTGAGTAAATTGTAACCTGACGACCTATGTGATTTTGGCAGGACCTTTTAGCGCCTACTTTTCAGCTACTGGGCTAAGATTTGAAACAAACGATCGGTGGGAATCCAGCTTTCAGGGGAGGCCTACCCCGAGTCTATGGACTGCTGTGGGGCCGAGCGGCGACCGTTAAAGCACTCAGTTTCGCTCGAGTACCATGACAACCGATTTGACTTCGGCACGACTTTAGGTCGCTTAATTTCAGCCTAGCGGGCTAGGAATTCACACAGACAAGCCTTGGGAATATAGCTTTCAAGGGAGGCCTCTTCCAAGCCTCTCGGAGGTCGTGGGGCCGAACGGCGAGCGTTAAAGCACTCAGTTTCGGTCCATTAGGAGGCCTTTGTTGACTAAATTGTAACATGACGACCTATGTGATTTTGGCAAGACTTTTTAGCGCTTACGTTTGAGCTAGTGGTCTAAGATTTAAAACAAACGATCAGTGGGAATCCAGCTTTAAGGGGAGGCCTCTTCCAAGCCTCTCAGAGGTCGTGGGGCCGAACGGCGTGCGTCAAAGCACTCAGTTTCGCTCCAGTAGTAAGCCTTTATTGACTAAATTGTAACATGACGACCGATGTGATTTTGGCAGGACTTTTTAGCGCTTACCTTTGAGCTAGTGAGCTAAGATTTGAAACAAACGATCGGTGGGAATTCAGCTTTCAGGGGAGGCCTCTTCCAAGCCTCTCGGAGGTCGTGGGCCCGAACGGCGAGCGTCAAAGCACTCGGTTTCTCTCCAGTAGTTGGCCTTTATTGAGTAAATTGTAACATGACGACCTATGTGATTTTGGCAGGACTTTTTAGCGCCTACTTTTGAGCTACTGAGCTAAGATTTGAAACAAACGATCGGTGGGAATCCAGCTTTCAGGGGAGGCCTCCCCCGAGTGTCTGGACGGCTGTGGGGCCGTGCGGCGAGCGTTAAAGCACTCAGTTTCGGTCCAGTAATAGGCCTTTATTGACTAAATTGTAACATGACGACCTATGTGATTTTGGCAGGACTTTTTAGCGCCTACTTTTCAGCTACTGGGCTAAGATTTGAAAGAAACGATCGGTGGGAATCCAGCTTTCAGGGGAGGCCTCTTCCAAGCCTCTTGGAGGTTGTGGGCCCGAACGGCGAGCATCAAAGCACTCGGTTTCGCTCCAGTAGTAGGCCTTTATTGACTAAATTGTAACATGACAACCTATGTGACTTTGGCAGGACGTTTTAGCGCTTGCTTTTGACCTAGTGTGCTAAGATTTGAAACAAACGATCGGTGGGAATCCAGCTTTCAGGGGAGTCCTCCCCCGAGTCTCTGGACGGCTGTGGGGCCGAGGGGCGAGCGTTAAAGCACTCAGTTTCGCTCGAGTACCATGACGACCGATTTGACTTCGGCACGACTTTAGGTCGCTTAATTTCAGCATAGCGGGCTAGGAATTCACACAGACAATCCATGGGAATCCAGCTTTCAGGGGAGGCCTCTTCCAAGCCTCTCGGAGGTCGTGGGACCGAACGGCGAGCGTCATAGCATTCGGTTTCTCGACAGTAGTAGGCCTTTATTGACTAAATTGTAACATGACGACCTTTGTGATTTTGGCAGGACTTTTTAGCGCCTACTTTTCAGTTACTGGGCGAAGATTTGAAACAAACAATCGGTGGGAATCCAGCTTTCAGGGGAGGCCTACCCCGAGTCTCTGGACTGCTGTGGGGCCGAGCGGCGACCGTTAAAGCACTCAGTTTCGCTCAAGTACCATGACAACCGATTTGACTTCGGCACGACTTTAGGTCGCTTAATTTCAGCCTAGCGGGCTAGGAATTCACACAGACAAGCCTTGGGAATTTAGCTTTCAAGGGTGGCCTCTTCCAAGCCTCTCGGAGCTTGTGGGGCCGAACGGCGAGCGTCGAAGCACTCGGTTTCGCTCCAGTCGTAGGCCTTTAATGACTAAATTGTAACATGACGACCTATGTGACTTTGGCAAGACCTTTTAGCGCTTACCTTTGAGCTAGTGGGCTAAGATTTGAAAGAAACGATCGGTGGGAATCCAGCTTACAGGGGAGGCTACCCCCGAGTCTCTGGACGGCTGTGGGGCCGAGCGGCGAGCGTTAAAGCACTCAGTTTCGGTCCAGTAATAGGCCTTTATTGACTAAATTGTAACATGACGACCTATGTGATTTTGGGAGGACTTTTTAGCGCCTACTTTTCAGCTACTGGGCTAAGATTTGAAACAAACGATCGGTGGGAATCCAGCTTTTAGGGGAGGCCTCTTCCAAGCCTCTCAGAGGTCGTGGGGCCGAACGGCGAGCGTTAAAGCACTCAGTTTCGGTCCAGTAGGAGGCCTTTGTTGACTAAATTGTAACATGACGACCTATGTGATTTTGGCAAGACTTTTTAGCGCTTACGTTTGAGCTAGTGGGCTAAGATTTAAAACAAACGATCAGTGGGAATCCAGCTTTAAGGTGAGGCCTCTTCCAAGCCTCTCAGAGGTCGTGGGGCCGAACGGCGTGCGTCAAAGCACTCAGTTTCGCTCCAGTAGTAAGCCTTTATTGACTAAATTGTAACATGACGACCGATGTGATTTTGGCAGGACTTTTTAGCGCTTACTTTTGAGCTAGTGAGCTAAGATTTGAAACAAATGATCGGTGGGAATCCAGCTTTCAGGGGAGGCCTCTTCCAAGCCTCTCGGAGGTCGTGGGCCCGAACGGCGAGCGTCAAAGCACTCGGTTTCTCTCCAGTAGTTGGCCTTTATTGAGTAAATTGTAACATGACGACCTATGTGACTTTGGCATGACTTTTTAGCGCCTACTTTTGAGCTAGTGGGCTAAGATTTGAAACAGATGATCGGTGGGAATCCAGCTTTCAGTGGACGCCTCCCCCGAGTCTCTGGACGGCTGTGGGGCAGAGTGGCGAGCGTTAAAGCACTCGGTTTCGGTCCAGTAGTAGGCCTTTATTGACTAAATTGTAACATGACGACCTATGTGATTTTGGCAGGACTTTTTAGCGCCTACTTTTCAGTTACTGGGCGAAGATTTGAAACAAACGATCGGTGGGAATCCAGCTTTCAGGGGAGGCCTCTTCCAAGCCTCTCGGAGGTCGTGGGGCCGAACGGCGAGCGTCATAGCACTCGGTTTCTCTCCAGTAGTAGGCCTTTATTGACTAAATTGTAACATGACGACCTATGTGAATTTGGCAAGACTTTTTAGCGCCTACGTTTGACCTAGTGGGCTAAGATTTGAAACAAACGATCGGTGGGAATCCAGCTTTCAGGGGAGGCCTCCCCCGAGTCTCTGGATGGCTGTGGGGCCGAGCGGCGACCGTTAAAGCACTCAGTTTCGCTCGAGTACCATGACGACCGATTTGACTTCGGCACGACTTTAGGTCGCTTAATTTCAGCCTAGCGGGCTAGGAATTCACACAGACAAGCCTTGGGAATCCAGCCTTCAAGGGAGGCCTCTTCCAAGCCTCTCAAAGCTCGTGGGGCCGAACGGCGAGCGTCGAAGCACTCGGTTTCGCTCCAGTAGTAACCCTTTATTGACTAAATTGTAACATGACGACCTATGTGATTTTGGCAGGACTTTTTAGCGCCTACTTTTCAGCTACTGGGCTAAGATTTGAAATAAACGATCGGTGGGAATCCAGCTTTCAGGGGAGGCCTCTTTCAAGCCTCTCAGAGGTTGTGGGGCCGAGCGGCGAGCGTCAAAGCACTCGGTTTCGCTCCAGTAGTAGGCCTTTATTGACTAAATTGTAACATGACGACCTATGTGATTTTGGCAGTACTTTTTAGCGCCTACTTTTCAGCTACTAGGCTAAGATTTGAAACAAACGATCGGTGGGAATCCAGCTTTCAGGGGAGGCCTCCCCCGAATCTCTGGACGGTTGTGGGGCCGAACGGTGAGCGTCAAAGCACTCAGTTTCTCTCCAGTCGTAGGCCTTTATTGACTAAATTGTAACATGACGACCTATGTGAATTTGGCAGGACTTTTTAGCGCTTACGTTTGAGCTAGTGAGCTACGATTTGAAACAAACGATCGGTGGGAATCCAGCTTTCAGGGGAGGCCTCCCCTGAGTCTCTGGACGGCTGTGGGGCTGAGCGGCGACCGTTAAAGCACTCAGTTTCGCTCGAGTACCATGACAACCGATTTGACTTCGGCACGACTTTAGGTCGCTTAATTTCAGCCTAGCGGGCTAGGAATTCACACAGACAAGCCTTGGGAATCCAGCTTTCAAGGGAGGCCTCTTCCAAGCCTCTCGGAGCTCGTGGGGCCGAACGGCGAGCATCGAAGCACTCGGTTTCGCTCCAGTAGTAACCCTTTATTGACTAAATTGTAACATCACAACCTATGTGACTTTGGCAGACTTTTTTGCGCCTACTTTTCAGCTACTGGGCTAAGATTTGAAACAAACGATCGGTGGGAATGCAGCTTTCAGGGGAGGCCTCCCCCGAGTCTCTGGACGGCTGTGGGGCCGAACGGCGACCGTCAAAGCACTCGCTTTCTCTCCAGTAGTAGGCCTATATTGAGTAAATTGTAACATGACGACCTATGTTATTTTGGCAGGACTTTTTAGCGCCTACTTTACAGCTACTGGGCTAAGATTCAAAACAAACGATCGGTGGGAATCCAGCTTTCATGGGAGGCCTCTTCCAAGCCTCTCGGAGGTCATGGGGCCGAACGGCGAGCGTCAAAGCACTCGGTTTCGCTCCAGCAGTAGGCCTTTATTGACTAAATTGTAACATGACAACCTATGTGACTTTGGTTGGACTTTTTAGCGCTTACTTTTGAGCTAGTTGGCTAAGATTTGAAAAAAACGATCGGTGGGATTCCAGATTTCAGGGGAGGCCTCCCCCGAGTCTCTGGATTGCTGTGGGGCCGAACGGCGAGCGTCAAAGCACTCGGTTTCTCTCCAGTCGTAGGCCTTTAATGACTAAATTGTAACATGACGACCTATGTGAGTTTGGCAGGACATTTTAGCGCCTACTTTTCAGCTACTTGGCTAAGATTTAAAACAAACGATCGGTGGGAATCCAGCTTTCAGGGGAGGCCTCCTCCAAGTCTCTCGGAGGTCGTGGGGCCGAGCGGCGACCGTTAAAGCACTCAGTTTCGCTCGAGTACCATGACGACCGATTTGACTTCGGCACGACTTTAGGTCGCTTAATTTCAGCCTAGCGGGCTAGGAATTCACACAGACAAGCCTTGGGAATCCAGCCTTCAAGGGAGGCCTCTTCCAAGCCTCTCAAAGCTCGTGGGGCCGAACGGCGAGCGTCGAAGCACTCGGTTTCGCTCCAGTAGTAACCCTTTATTGACTAAATTGTAACATGACGACCTATGTGATTTTGGCAGGACTTTTTAGCGCCTACTTTTCAGCTACTGGGCTAAGATTTGAAATAAACGATCGGTGGGAATCCAGCTTTCAGGGGAGGCCTCTTTCAAGCCTCTCAGAGGTTGTGGGGCCGAGCGGCGAGCGTCAAAGCACTCGGTTTCGCTCCAGTAGTAGGCCTTTATTGACTAAATTGTAACATGACGACCTATGTGATTTTGGCAGTACTTTTTAGCGCCTACTTTTCAGCTACTAGGCTAAGATTTGAAACAAACGATCGGTGGGAATCCAGCTTTCAGGGGAGGCCTCCCCCGAATCTCTGGACGGTTGTGGGGCCGAACGGTGAGCGTCAAAGCACTCAGTTTCTCTCCAGTCGTAGGCCTTTATTGACTAAATTGTAACATGACGACCTATGTGAATTTGGCAGGACTTTTTAGCGCTTACGTTTGAGCTAGTGAGCTACGATTTGAAACAAACGATCGGTGGGAATCCAGCTTTCAGGGGAGGCCTCCCCTGAGTCTCTGGACGGCTGTGGGGCTGAGCGGCGACCGTTAAAGCACTCAGTTTCGCTCGAGTACCATGACAACCGATTTGACTTCGGCACGACTTTAGGTCGCTTAATTTCAGCCTAGCGGGCTAGGAATTCACACAGACAAGCCTTGGGAATCCAGCTTTCAAGGGAGGACTCTTCCAAGCCTCTCGGAGCTCGTGGGGCCGAACGGCGAGCATCGAAGCACTCGGTTTCGCTCCAGTAGTAACCCTTTATTGACTAAATTGTAACATCACAACCTATGTGACTTTGGCAGACTTTTTTGCGCCTACTTTTCAGCTACTGGGCTAAGATTTGAAACAAACGATCGGTGGGAATGCAGCTTTCAGGGGAGGCCTCCCCCGAGTCTCTGGACGGCTGTGGGGCCGAACGGCAACCGTCAAAGCACTCGCTTTCTCTCCAGTAGTAGGCCTATATTGAGTAAATTGTAACATGACGACCTATGTTATTTTGGCAGGACTTTTTAGCGCCTACTTTACAGCTACTGGGCTAAGATTCAAAACAAACGATCGGTGGGAATCCAGCTTTCATGGGAGGCCTCTTCCAAGCCTCTCGGAGGTCATGGGGCCGAACGGCGAGCGTCAAAGCACTCGGTTTCGCTCCAGCAGTAGGCCTTTATTGACTAAATTGTAACATGACAACCTATGTGACTTTGGTTGGACTTTTTAGCGCTTACTTTTGAGCTAGTTGGCTAAGATTTGAAAAAAACGATCGGTGGGATTCCAGATTTCAGGGGAGGCCTCCCCCGAGTCTCTGGATTGCTGTGGGGCCGAACGGCGAGCGTCAAAGCACTCGGTTTCGCTCCAGTAGTAGGCCTTTATTGACTAAATTGTAACATGACGACCTATGTGATTTTGGCAGTACTTTTTAGCGCCTACTTTTCAGCTACTAGGCTAAGATTTGAAACAAACGATCGGTGGGAATCCAGCTTTCAGGGGAGGCCTCCTCCAAGTCTCTCGGAGGTCGTGGGGCCGAGCGGCGACCGTTAAAGCACTCAGTTTCGCTCGAGTACCATGACGACCGATTTGACTTCGGCACGACTTTAGGTCGCTTAATTTCAGCCTAGCGGGCTAGGAATTCACACAGACAAGCCTTGGGAATCCAGCCTTCAAGGGAGGCCTCTTCCAAGCCTCTCAAAGCTCGTGGGGCCGAACGGCGAGCGTCGAAGCACTCGGTTTCGCTCCAGTAGTAACCCTTTATTGACTAAATTGTAACATCACAACCTATGTGATTTTGGCAGGACGTTTTAGCGCCTACTTTTCAGCTACTGGGCTAAGATTTGAAACAAACGATCGGTGGGAATCCAGCTTTCAGGGGAGGCCTCTTCCAAGCCTCTCGGAGGTCATGGGGCCGAACGGCGAGCGTCATAGCACTCGGTTTCTCTCCAGTAGTAGGCCTTTATTGACTAAATTGTAACATGACGACCTATGTGACTTTGGCAAGACTTTTTAGCGCCTACGTTTGACCTAGTGGGCTAAGATTTGAAACAAACGATCGGTGGGAATCCAGCTTTCAGGGGAGGCCTCCCCCGAGTCTCTGGACGGCTGTGGGGCCGAGCGGCGACCGTTAAAGCACTCAGTTTCGCTCGAGTACCATGACGACTGATTTGACTTCGGCACGACTTTAGGTCGCTTAATTTCAGCCTAGCGGGCTAGGAATTCACACAGACAATCCTTGGGAATCCAGCTTTCAGGGGATTCCACTTCCAAGCCTCTCAGTGGTCGTGGGGCCTAACGGCGAGCGTCAAAGCACTCGGTTTCGGTCCAGTAGGAGGCGTTTATTGACTAAATTGTAACATGACGACCTATGTGATTTTGGCAGGACTTTTTAGCGCCTACTTTTCAGCTACTTGGCTAAGATTTAAAACAAACGATCGGTGGGAATCCAGCTTTCAGGGGAGGCCTCCTCCAAGTCTCTCGGAGGTCGTGGGGCCGAACGGCGAGCGTCAAAGCACTCGGTTTCGCTCCAGTAGTAGGCCTTTATTGACTAAATTGTAACATGACGACCTATGTGATTTTGGCAGGACTTTTTAGCGCTTACGTTTGAGCTAGTGGGCTAAGATTTAAAACAAACGATCGGTGGGAATCCAGCTTTCAGGGGAGGCCTACCCCGAGTCTCTGGACTGCTGTGGGGCCGAGCGGCGACCGTTAAAGCACTCAGTTTCGCTCGAGTACCATGACGACCGATTTGACTTCGGCACGACTTTAGGTCGATTAATTTCAGCCTAGTGGGCTAGGAAATCACACAGACAAGCCTTGGGAATCCAGCTTTCAAGGGAGGCCTCTTCCAAGCCTCTCGGAGCTTGTGGGGCCGAACGGCGAGCGTCGAAGCACTTGGTTTCGCTCCAGTCGTAGGCCTTTAATGACTAAATTGTAACATGACGACCTATGTGAATTTGGCAAGACGTTTTAGCGCTTACTTTTGAGCTAGTGGGCTAAGATTTGAAAAAAACGATCGGTGGGAATCCAGCTTTCAGGGGAGGCCTCCCCCGAGTCTCTGGACGGCTGTGGGGGCGAACGGCGAGCGTCAAAGCACTCGGTTTCTCTCCAGTAGTAGGTCTTTATTGAGTAAATTGTAACATCACAACCTATGTGACTTTGGCAGGACTTTTTTGCGCCTACTTTTCAGCTACTGGGCTAAGATTTGAAACAAACGATCGGTGGGAATGCAGCTTTCAGGGGAGGCCTCTTCCAAGCCTCTCGGAGGTCATGGGGCCGAACAGCGAGCGTCGAAGCACTTGGTTTCGCTCCAGTCGTAGGCCTTTAATGACTAAATTGTAACATGACGACCTATGTGACTTTGGCAAGACGTTTTATCGCTTACTTTTGAGCTAGTGGGCTAAGATTTGAAAAAAAACGATCGGTGGGAATCCAGCTTTCAGGGGAGGCCTCCCCCGAGTCTCTGGGCAGCTGTGGGGCCGAACGGCGAGCGTCAAAGCACTCGTTTTCGCTCCAGTAGTAGGCCTTTATTGACTAAATTGTAACATGACGACCTATGTGACTTTGGCATGACGTTTTAGCGCCTACTTTTGAGCTAGTGGGCTAAGATTTGAAACAAATGATCGGTGGGAATCCAGCTTTCAGTGGACGCCTCCCCCGAGTCTCTGGACGGCTGTGGGGCAGAGTGGCGAGCGTTAAAGCACTCTGTTTCGGTCCAGTAATAGGCCTTTATTGACTAAATTGTAACATGACGACCTATGTGATTTTGGCAGGACTTTTTAGCGCTTACGTTTGAACTAGTGGGCTAAGATTTAAAACAAACGATCGGTGGGAATCCAGCTTTCAGGGGAAGCCTACCCCGAGTCTCTGGACTGCTGTGGGGCCGAGCGGCGACCGTTAAAGCACTCAGTTTCGCTCGAGTATCATGACGACCGATTTGACTTCGGCACGACTTTAGGTCGCTTAATTTCAGCCTAGCGGGCTAGGAATTCACACAGACAAGCCTTGGGAATCCAGCTTTCAAAGGAGGCCTCTTCCAAAACTCTCGGAGCTTGTGGGGCTGAACGGCGAGCGTCGAAGCACTCGGTTTCGCTCCAGTCGTAGGCCTTTAATGACTAAATTGTAACATGACGACCTATGTGACTTTGGCAAGACTTTTTAGCGCTTACTTTTGAGCTAGTGGGCTAAGATTTGAAACAAACGATCGGTGGGAATCCAGCTTTCAGGGGAGGCCTCTTCCAAGTCTCTCGGAGGTCGTGGGCCCGAACGGCGAGCGTCAAAGCACTCGGTTTCGCTCGAGTACCATGACGACCGATTTGACTTCGGCACGAATTTAGGTCGCTTAATTTCTGCCTAGCGGGCTAGGAATTTACACAGACAAGCCTTGGAAATCCAGCTTTAAAGGGAGGCCTCTTCCAAGCCTCTCAAAGCTCGTGAGGCCGAACGGCGAGCGTCAAAGCACTCGGTTTCGCTCCAGTAGTAGGCTTTTATTGACTAAATTGTAACATGACGACCTATGTGACTTTGGCAGGACTTTTTAGCGCTTACGTTTGAGCTAGTGGGCTAAGATTTGAAACAAACGATCGGTGGGAATCCAGCTTTCAGGGGAGGCCACCCCCGAGTCTCTGGACGGCTGTGGGGGCGAACGGCGAGCGTCAAAGCACTCGGTTTCTCTCCAGTAGTTGGCCTTTATTGAGCAAATTGTAACATGACGACCTATGTGATTTTGGCAGGACTTTTTAGCGCCTACTTTTCAGCTACTGGGCTAAGATTTGAAATAAACGATCGGTGGGAATCCAGCTTTTAGGGGAGGCCTCCCCCGAGACTCTGGACGGCTGTGGGGCCGAGCGGCGAGGCGAGCGTTAAAGCACTCAGTGTCGGTCCAGTAGGAGGCCTTTATTGGCTAAATTGTAACATGACGACCTATGTGATTTTGGCAGGACTTCTTAGCGCCTACTTTTCAGCTACTGGGCTAAGATTTTAAACAAACGATCGGTGGGAATCCAGCTTTCAGGGGAGGCCTCTTCCAAGCCTCTCGGAGGTCGTGGGGCCGAACGGCGAGCGTCAAAGCACTCGGTTTCGCTCCAGTAGTAGGCCTTTATTGACTAAATTGTAACATGACGACCTATGTGAATTTGGCAAGACTTTTTAGCGCTTACTTTTGAGCTAGTGGGCTAAGATTTGAAACAAACGATCGGTGGGAATACAGCTTTCAGGGGAGGCCTCCCCCGAGTCTCTGGACAGCTGTGGGGCCGAACGGCGAGCGTCAAAGCACTTGGTTTCTCTCCAGTAGTAGGCCTTTATTGACTAAATTGTAACATGACGACCTATGTGACTTTGGCAGGACATTTTAACGCCTAGTTTTGAGCTAGTGGGCTAAGATTTGAAACAAACGATCGGTGGGAATCCAGCTTTCAGGGGAAGCCTCACCCGAGTCTCTGGACGGCTGTGGGGCCGAGCGGCGAGCGTTAAAGCACTCAGTTTGGGTCCAGTAGGAGGCCTTTATTGAGTAAATTGTAACATGACGACCTATGTGATTTTGGCAGGACTTTTTAGCGCTTACTTTTGACCTAGTGCGCTAAGATTTGAAACAAACGATCGGTGGGAATCCAGCTTTCAGGGGAGTCCTCCCCCGAGTCTCTGGACGGCTGTGGGGCCGAGCGGCGAGCGTTAAAGCACTCAGTTTCGCTCGAGTACCATGACGACCGATTTGACTTCGGCACGACTTTAGGTCGCTTAATTTCTACCTAGCGGGCTAGGAATTTACACAAACAAGCCTTGGGAATCCAGCTTTAAAGGGAGGCCTCTTCCAAGCCTCTCGGAGCTCGTGAGGCCGAACGGCGAGCGTCAAAGCACTCTGTTTCGCTCCAGTAGTAGGGTTTTATTGACTAAATTGTAACATGACGACCTATGTGACTTTGGCAGGACTTTTTAGCGCCTACTTTTCAGCTACTGGGCTAAGATTTGAAACAAACGATCGGTGAGAATCCAGCTTTCAGGGGAGGCCTCTCCCGAGTCTCTGGGCGGCTGTGGGGCCGAGCGGCGAGCGTTAAAGCACTCAGTTTGGGTCCAGTCGTAGGCCTTTAATGACTAAATTGTAACATGACGACCTATGTGACTTTGGCAAGACTTTTTAGCGCTTACTTTTGAGCTAGTGGGCTAAGATTTGAAACAAACGATCGGTGGGAATCCAGCTTTCAGGGGAGGCCTCTTCCAAGTCTCTCGGAGGTCGTGGGCCCGAACGGCGAGCGTCAAAGCACTCGGTTTCGCTCGAGTACCATGACGACCGATTTGACTTCGGCACGAATTTAGGTCGCTTAATTTCTGCCTAGCGGGCTAGGAATTTACACAGACAAGCCTTGGAAATCCAGCTTTAAAGGGAGGCCTCTTCCAAGCCTCTCAAAGCTCGTGAGGCCGAACGGCGAGCGTCAAAGCACTCGGTTTCGCTCCAGTAGTAGGCTTTTATTGACTAAATTGTAACATGACGACCTATGTGACTTTGGCAGGACTTTTTAGCGCTTACGTTTGAGCTAGTGGGCTAAGATTTGAAACAAACGATCGGTGGGAATCCAGCTTTCAGGGGAGGCCACCCCCGAGTCTCTGGACGGCTGTGGGGGCGAACGGCGAGCGTCAAAGCACTCGGTTTCTCTCCAGTAGTTGGCCTTTATTGAGCAAATTGTAACATGACGACCTATGTGATTTTGGCAGGACTTTTTAGCGCCTACTTTTCAGCTACTGGGCTAAGATTTGAAATAAACGATCGGTGGGAATCCAGCTTTTAGGGGAGGCCTCCCCCGAGACTCTGGACGGCTGTGGGGCCGAGCGGCGAGGCGAGCGTTAAAGCACTCAGTGTCGGTCCAGTAGGAGGCCTTTATTGGCTAAATTGTAACATGACGACCTATGTGATTTTGGCAGGACTTCTTAGCGCCTACTTTTCAGCTACTGGGCTAAGATTTTAAACAAACGATCGGTGGGAATCCAGCTTTCAGGGGAGGCCTCTTCCAAGCCTCTCGGAGGTCGTGGGGCCGAACGGCGAGCGTCAAAGCACTCGGTTTCGCTCCAGTAGTAGGCCTTTATTGACTAAATTGTAACATGACGACCTATGTGAATTTGGCAAGACTTTTTAGCGCTTACTTTTGAGCTAGTGGGCTAAGATTTGAAACAAACGATCGGTGGGAATACAGCTTTCAGGGGAGGCCTCCCCCGAGTCTCTGGACAGCTGTGGGGCCGAACGGCGAGCGTCAAAGCACTTGGTTTCTCTCCAGTAGTAGGCCTTTATTGACTAAATTGTAACATGACGACCTATGTGACTTTGGCAGGACATTTTAACGCCTAGTTTTGAGCTAGTGGGCTAAGATTTGAAACAAACGATCGGTGGGAATCCAGCTTTCAGGGGAAGCCTCACCCGAGTCTCTGGACGGCTGTGGGGCCGAGCGGCGAGCGTTAAAGCACTCAGTTTGGGTCCAGTAGGAGGCCTTTATTGAGTAAATTGTAACATGACGACCTATGTGATTTTGGCAGGACTTTTTAGCGCTTACTTTTGACCTAGTGCGCTAAGATTTGAAACAAACGATCGGTGGGAATCCAGCTTTCAGGGGAGTCCTCCCCCGAGTCTCTGGACGGCTGTGGGGCCGAGCGGCGAGCGTTAAAGCACTCAGTTTCGCTCGAGTACCATGACGACCGATTTGACTTCGGCACGACTTTAGGTCGCTTAATTTCTACCTAGCGGGCTAGGAATTTACACAAACAAGCCTTGGGAATCCAGCTTTAAAGGGAGGCCTCTTCCAAGCCTCTCGGAGCTCGTGAGGCCGAACGGCGAGCGTCAAAGCACTCTGTTTCGCTCCAGTAGTAGGGTTTTATTGACTAAATTGTAACATGACGACCTATGTGACTTTGGCAGGACTTTTTAGCGCCTACTTTTCAGCTACTGGGCTAAGATTTGAAACAAACGATCGGTGAGAATCCAGCTTTCAGGGGAGGCCTCTCCCGAGTCTCTGGGCGGCTGTGGGGCCGAACGGCGAGCGTCAAAGCACTCGGTTTCTCTCCAGTGGTAGGCCTTTATTGAGTAAATTATAACATGACGACCTATGTGATTTTGGCAGGACTTTGTAGCGCCTACTTTTCAGCTACTGGGCTAAGATTTGAAACAAACGATCGGTGGGAATCCAGCTTTCAGAGGAGGCCTCTTCCAAGCCTCTCAGAGGTCGTGGGGCCGAACGGCGAGCGTCAAAGCACTCGGTTTCGCTCCAGTAGTAGGCCTTTATTGACTAAATTGTAACATGACAACCTATGTGACTTTGGGAGGACTTTTTAGCGCTTACTTTTGACCTAGTGCGCTAAGATTTGAAACAAACGATCGGTGGGAATCCAGCTTTCAGGGGAGTCCTCCCCCGAGTCTCTGGACGGCTGTGGGGCCGAGCGGCGAGCGTTAAAGCACTCAGTTTCGGTCCAGTCGGAGGCCTTTATTGACTAAATTGTAACATGACGACCTATGTGATTTTGGCAGGACTTTTTAGCGCCTACTTTTCAGCTATTGGGCTAAGATTTGAAACAAACGATCGGTGGGAAGCCAGCTTTCAGGGAGGCCTCTTCCAAGCCTCTCGGAGCTCGTGAGGCCGAACGGCGAGCGTCAAAGCACTCGGTTTCGCTCCAGTAGTAGGCTTTTATTGACTAAATTGTAACATGACAACCTATGTGACTTTGGTTGGACTTTTTAGCGCTTACTTTTGAGCTAGTTGGCTAAGATTTTAAACAAACGATCGGTGGGATTCCAGATTTCAGGGGAGGCCTCCCCCGAGTCTCTGGATTGCTGTGGGGCCGAACGGCGAGCGTCAGAGCACTCGGTTTCTCTCCAGTCGTAGGCCTTTAATGACTAAATTGTAACATGACGACCTATGTGATTTTGGCAGGACATTTTAGCGCCTACTTTTCAGCTACTTGAATAAGATTTAAAACAAACGATCGGTGGGAATCCAGCTTTCAGGGGAGGCCTCCTCCAAGTCTCTCGGAGGTCGTGGGGCCGAACGGCGAGCGTCAAAGCACTCGGTTTCGCTCCAGTAGTAGGCCTTTATTGACTAAATGAGCGTCAAAGCACTCGTTTTCGCTCCAGTAGTAGGCCTTTATTGACTAAATTGTAACATGACGACCTATGTGACTTTGGCATGACGTTTTAGCGCCTACTTTTGAGCTTATGGGCTAAGATTTGAAACAAATGATCGGTGGGAATCCAGCTTTCAGTGGACGCCTCCCCCGAGTCTCTGGAAGGCTGTGGGGCCGAGCGGCGAGCGTTAAAGGACTCATTTTCGCTCAAGTAGTCGGCTTTTATTGACTAAATTGTAACATGACGACCTATGTGATTTTGGCAGGACTTTTTAGCGCTTACTTTTCAGTTACTGGGCGAAGATTTGAAACAAACGATCGGTGGGAATCCAGCTTTCGGGGGAGGCCTCCCCCGAGTCTCTGGACGGCTGTGGGGCCGAGCGGCGAGCGTTAAAGCTCTCAGTTTCGGTCAAGTAATAGGCCTATATTGACTAAATTGTAACATGACGACCTATGTGATTTTGGCAGGACTTTTTAGCGCTTACGTTTGAGCTAGTGGGCTAAGATTTAAAACAAACGATCGGTGGGAATCCAGCTTTCAGGGGACGCCTCTTCCAAGCCTCTCGGAGGTCGTTGGGCCGAACGGCGCGCGTCAAAGCACTCGGTTTCGCTCCAGTAGTAGGCCTTTATTGACTAAATTGTAACATGACGACCTATGTGATTTTGGCAGGACTTTTTTGCGCCTACTTTTCAGCTACTGGGCTAAGATTTGAAACAAACGATCGGTGGGAATCCAGCTTTCAGGGGAGGCCTCCCCTGAATCTCTGGACGGCTGTGGGGCCGAACGGCGAGCGTTAAAGCACTCAGTTTTGGTCCAGTAATAGGCCTTTATTGACTAAATTGTAACATGACGACCTATGTGATTTTGGCAGGACTTTTTAGCGCTTACGTTTGAGCTAGTGCGCTAAGATTTGAAACAAACGATGGGTGGGAATCCAGCTTTCAGGTTAGTCCTCCCCCGAGTCTCTGGACGGCTGTGTGGCCGAGCTGCGACCGTTAAAGCACTCAGTTTCGCTCGAGTACCATGACGACCAATTTGACTTCGGCACGACTTTAGGTCGCTTAATTTCAGCCTAGCGGGCTAGGAATTCACACAGACAAGCCTTGGGAATCCAGCTTTCAAGGGAGGCCTCTCCCAAGCCTCTCGGAGCTCGTGGGGCCGAACGGCGAGCGTCGAAGCACTCTGTTTCGCTCCAGTAGTAACCCTTTATTGACTAAATTGTAACATCACAACCTATGTGACTTTGGCAGGACTTTTTTGCGCCTACTTTTCAGCTACTGGGCTAAGATTTGAAACAAACGATCGGTGGGAATGCAGCTTTCAGGGGAGGCCTCTTCCAAGCCTCTCGGAGGTCATGGGGCCGAACAGCGAGCGTCGAAGCACTTGGTTTCGCTCCAGTCGTAGGCCTTTAATGACTAAATTGTAACATGACGACCTATGTGACTTTGGCAAGACGTTTTATCGCTTACTTTTGAGCTAGTGGGCTAAGATTTGAAAAAAACGATCGGTGGGAATCCAGCTTTCAGGGGAGGCCTCCCCCGAGTCTCTGGGCAGCTGTGGGGCCGAACGGCGAGCGTCAAAGCACTCGTTTTCGCTCCAGTAGTAGGCCTTTATTGACTAAATTGTAACATGACGACCTATGTGACTTTGGCATGACGTTTTAGCGCCTACTTTTGAGCTAGTGGGCTAAGATTTGAAACGAATGATCGGTGGGAATCCAGCTTTCAGTGGACGCCTCCCCCGAGTCTCTGGACGGCTGTGGGGCAGAGTGGCGAGCGTTAAAGCACTCAGTTTCGGTCCAGTAATAGGCCTTTATTGACTAAATTGTAACATGACGACCTATGTGATTTTGGCAGGACTTTTTAGCGCTTACGTTTGAACTAGTGGGCTAAGATTTAAAACAAACGATCGGTGGGAATCCAGCTTTCAGGGGAAGCCTACCCCGAGTCTCTGGACTGCTGTGGGGCCGAGCGGCGACCGTTAAAGCACTCAGTTTCGCTCGAGTATCATGACGACCGATTTGACTTCGGCACGACTTTAGGTCGCTTAATTTCCGCCTAGCGGGCTAGGAATTCACACAGACAAGCCTTGGGAATCCAGCTTTCAAAGGAGGCCTCTTCCAAAACTCTCGGAGCTTGTGGGGCTGAACGGCGAGCGTCGAAGCACTCGGTTTCGCTCCAGTCGTAGGCCTTTAATGACTAAATTGTAACATGACGACCTATGTGACTTTGGCAAGACTTTTTAGCGCTTACTTTTGAGCTAGTGGGCTAAGATTTGAAACAAACGATCGGTGGGAATCCAGCTTTCAGGGGAGGCCTCTTCCAAGTCTCTCGGAGGTCGTGGGCCCGAACGGCGAGCGTCAAAGCACTCGGTTTCGCTCGAGTACCATGACGACCGATTTGACTTCGGCACGAATTTAGGTCGCTTAATTTCTGCCTAGCGGGCTAGGAATTTACACAGACAAGCCTTGGAAATCCAGCTTTAAAGGGAGGCCTCTTCCAAGCCTCTCAAAGCTCGTGAGGCCGAACGGCGAGCGTCAAAGCACTCGGTTTCGCTCCAGTAGTAGGCTTTTATTGACTAAATTGTAACATGACGACCTATGTGACTTTGGCAGGACTTTTTAGCGCTTACGTTTGAGCTACTGGGCTAAGATTTGAAATAAACGATCGGTGGGAATCCAGCTTTTAGGGGAGGCCTCCCCCGAGACTCTGGACGGCTGTGGGGCCGAGCGGCGAGGCGAGCGTTAAAGCACTCAGTGTCGGTCCAGTAGGAGGCCTTTATTGGCTAAATTGTAACATGACGACCTATGTGATTTTGGCAGGACTTCTTAGCGCCTACTTTTCAGCTACTGGGCTAAGATTTAAAAAAAAACGATCGGTGGGAATCCAGCTTTCAGGGGAGGCCTCTTCCAAGCCTCTCGGAGGTCGTGGGGCCGAACGGCGAGCGTCAAAGCACTCGGTTTCGCTCCAGTAGTAGGCCTTTATTGACTAAATTGTAACATGACGACCTATGTGAATTTGGCAAGACTTTTTAGCGCTTACTTTTGAGCTAGTGGGCTAAGATTTGAAACAAACGATCGGTGGGAATACAGCTTTCAGGGGAGGCCTCCCCCGAGTCTCTGGACAGCTGTGGGGCCGAACGGCGAGCGTCAAAGCACTTGGTTTCTCTCCAGTAGTAGGCCTTTATTGACTAAATTGTAACATGACGACCTATGTGACTTTGGCAGGACATTTTAGCGCCTAGTTTTGAGCTAGTGGGCTAAGATTTGAAACAAACGATCGGTGGGAATCCAGCTTTCAGGGGAAGCCTCACCCGAGTCTCTGGACGGCTGTGGGGCCGAGCGGCGAGCGTTAAAGCACTCAGTTTGGGTCCAGTAGGAGGCCTTTATTGAGTAAATTGTAACATGACGACCTATGTGATTTTGGCAGGACTTTTTAGCGCTTACTTTTGACCTAGTGCGCTAAGATTTGAAACAAACGATCGGTGGGAATCCAGCTTTCAGGGGAGTCCTCCCCCGAGTCTCTGGACGGCTGTGGGGCCGAGCGGCGAGCGTTAAAGCACTCAGTTTCGCTCGAGTACCATGACGACCGATTTGACTTCGGCACGACTTTAGGTCGCTTAATTTCTACCTAGCGGGCTAGGAATTTACACAAACAAGCCTTGGGAATCCAGCTTTAAAGGGAGGCCTCTTCCAAGCCTCTCGGAGCTCGTGAGGCCGAACGGCGAGCGTCAAAGCACTCTGTTTCGCTCCAGTAGTAGGGTTTTATTGACTAAATTGTAACATGACGACCTATGTGACTTTGGCAGGACTTTTTAGCGCCTACTTTTCAGCTACTGGGCTAAGATTTGAAACAAACGATCGGTGAGAATCCAGCTTTCAGGGGAGGCCTCTCCCGAGTCTCTGGGCGGCTGTGGGGCCGAACGGCGAGCGTCAAAGCACTCGGTTTCTCTCCAGTGATAGGCCTTTATTGAGTAAATTATAACATGACGACCTATGTGATTTTGGCAGGACTTTGTAGCGCCTACTTTTCAGCTACTGGGCTAAGATTTGAAACAAACGATCGGTGGGAATCCAGCTTTCAGAGGAGGCCTCTTCCAAGCCTCTCAGAGGTCGTGGGGCCGAACGGCGAGCGTCAAAGCACTCGGTTTCGCTCCAGTAGTAGGCCTTTATTGACTAAATTGTAACATGACAACCTATGTGACTTTGGGAGGACTTTTTAGCGCTTACTTTTGACCTAGTGCGCTAAGATTTGAAACAAACGATCGGTGGGAATCCAGCTTTCAGGGGAGTCCTCCCCCGAGTCTCTGGACGGCTGTGGGGCCGAGCGGCGAGCGTTAAAGCACTCAGTTTCGGTCCAGTCGGAGGCCTTTATTGACTAAATTGTAACATGACGACCTATGTGATTTTGGCAGGACTTTTTAGCGCCTACTTTTCAGCTATTGGGCTAAGATTTGAAACAAACGATCGGTGGGAAGCCAGCTTTCAGGGAGGCCTCTTCCAAGCCTCTCGGAGCTCGTGAGGCCGAACGGCGAGCGTCAAAGCACTCGGTTTCGCTCCAGTAGTAGGCTTTTATTGACTAAATTGTAACATGACGACCTATGTGACTTTGGCAGGACTTTTTAGCGCTTACTTTTGAGCTAGTGGGCTAAGATTTGAAACAAACGATCGGTGGGAATCCAGCTTTCAGGGGAGGCCTACCCCGAGTCTCTGGACGGCTGTGGGGGCGAACGGCGAGCGTGAAAGCACTCGGTTTCGCTCCAGTAGTAGGCCTTTATTGACTAAATTGTAACATGACAATCTATGTGACTTTGGGAGGACTTTTTAGCGCTTACTTTTGACCTAGTGCGCTAAGATTTGAAACAAACGATCGGTGGGAATCCAGCTTTCAGGGGAGTCCTCCCCCGAGTCTCTGGAAGGCTGTGGGGCCGAGCGGCGAGCGTTAAAGGACTCATTTTCGCTCAAGTAGTAGGCTTTTATTGACTAAATTGTAACATGACGACCTATGTGACTTCGGCACAACTTTAGGTCGCTTAATTTCTGCTTCGCGGGCTAAGAATTTACACAGACAAGCCTTGGGAATCCAGCTTTAAAGGGAGGCCTCTTCCAAGCCTCTCGGAGCTTGTGAGGCCGAACGGCGAGCGTCAAAGCACTCGGTTTCGCTCCAGTAGTAGGCTTTTATTGACTAAATTGTAACATGACGACCTATGTGACTTTGGCAGGACTTTTTAGCGCTTACTTTTGAGCTAGTGGGCTAAGATTTGAAACAAACGATCGGTGGGAATCCAGCTTTCAGGGGAGGCCTCCCCCGAGTCTCTGGACGGCTGTAGGGGCGAACAGCGAGCGTCAAAGCACTCGGTTTCTCTCCAGTAGTTGGCCTTTATTGAGTAAATTGTAACATGACGACCTATGTGATTTTGACAGGACTTTTTAGCGCCTACTTTTCAGATACTGGGCTAAGATTTGAAATAAACGATCGGTGGGAATCCAGCTTTCAGGGGAGGCCTCTTCCAAGCCTCTCGGAGGTCGTGGGGCCGAACGGCGAGCGTCTAAGCACTCGGTTTCGCTCCAGTAGTCGGCCTTTATTGAGTAAATTGTAACATGACGACCTATGTGATTTTAGCAGGACTTTTTAGTGCCTACTTCTCAGCTACTGGGCTGAGATTTGAAACAAACGATCGGTGGGAATCCAGCTTTCAGGGGATGCCTCCCCCGAGTCTCTGGACGGCTGTGGGGCCGAGCGGCGAGCGTAATAGCACTCAGTTTCGCTCGAGTACCATGACGACCGATTTGACTTAGGCACAACTTTAGGTCGCTTAATTTCAGCCGAGCGGGCTAGGAATTCACACAGACAAGCCTTGGGAATACAGCTTTCAAGGGAGGCCTCTTCCAAGCCTCTCGGAGCTCGTGGAGCCGAACGACGAGCGTCGAAGCACTCGGTTTCGCTCCAGTAGTAGGCCTTAATTGACTAAATTGTAACATGACAACCTATGTGACTTTGGCAGGACTTTTTAGCGCCTACTTTTGAACTAGTGGGCTAAGATTTGAAACAAAAGATCGGTGGGAATCCAGCTTTCAGGGGAGGCCTCTCCCGAGTCTCTGGACGGCTGTGGGGCCGAACGGCGAGCGTCAAAGCACTCGGTTTCGGTCCAGTCGGAGGCCTTTATTGACTAAATTGTAACATGACAACCTATGTGACTTTGGGAGGACTTTTTAGCGCTTACTTTTGAACTAGTGCGCTAAGATTTGAAACAAACGATCGGTGGGAATCCAGCTTTCAGGGGAGTCCTCCCCCGAGTCTCTGGAAGGCTGTGGGGCCGAGCGGCGAGCGTTAAAGCACTCAGTTTCGCTCAAGTACCATGACGACCGATTTGACTTCGGCACGACTTTAGGTCGCTTAATTTCTGCCTAGCGGGCTAGGAATTTACACAGACAAGCCTTGGGAATCCAGCTTTAAAGGGAGGCCTCTTCCAAGCCTCTCGGAGGTCGTGGGGCCGAACGGCGAGCGTCAAAGCACTCGTTTTCTCTCCAGTAGTAAGCCTTTATTGACTAAATTGTAACATGACGACCTATGTGACTTTGGCAAGTCTTTTTAGCGCCTAGGTTTGAGCTAGTGGGCTAAGATGTGAAACAAACGATCGGTGGGAATCCATCTTTCAGGGGAGGCCTCCCCCGAGTCTTTGGACGGCTGTGGGGCCGAGCGGCGAGCGTTAAATCACTCAGTTTCGGTCCAGTAGGAGGCCTTTGTTGACTAAATTGTAACATGACGACCTTCGTGATTTTGGCAGGACTTTTTAGCGCCTACTTTTCAGCTACTGGGCTAAGATTTGAAACAAACGATCGGTGGGAATCCAGCTTTCAGGGGAGGCCTCCCCCGAGTCTCTGGACGGCTGTGGGGGCGAACGGCGAGCGTCAAAGCACTCGGTTTCGCTCCAGTAGTAGGCCTTTATTGACTAAATTGTAACATGACAACCTATGTGACTTTGGCAGGACTTTTTAGCGCCTACTTTTGAACTAGTGGGCTAAGATTTGAAACAAACGATCGGTGGGAATCCAGCTTTCAGGGGAGGTCTCTCCCGAGTCTCTGGACGGCTGTGGGGCCGAACGGCGAGCGTCAAAGCACTCGGTTTCGGTCCAGTCGGAGGCCTTTATTGACTAAATTGTAACATGACAACCTATGTGACTTTGGGAGGACTTTTTAGCGCTTACTTTTGAACTAGTGCGCTAAGATTTGAAACAAACGATCGGTGGGAATCCAGCTTTCAGGGGAGTCCTCCCCCGAGTCTCTGGAAGGCTGTGGGGCCGAGCGGCGAGCGTTAAAGCACTCAGTTTCGCTCAAGTACCATGACGACCGATTTGACTTCGGCACGACTTTAGGTCGCTTAATTTCTGCCTAGCGGGCTAGGAATTTACACAGACAAGCCTTGGGAATCCAGCTTTAAAGGGAGGCCTCTTCCAAGCCTCTCGGAGGTCGTGGGGCCGAACGGCGAGCGTCAAAGCACTCGTTTTCTCTCCAGTAGTAAGCCTTTATTGACTAAATTGTAACATGACGACCTATGTGACTTTGGCAAGTCTTTTTAGCGCCTAGGTTTGAGCTAGTGGGCTAAGATGTGAAACAAACGATCGGTGGGAATCCAGCTTTCAGGGGAGGCCTCCCCCGAGTCTTTGGACGGCTGTGGGGCCGAGCGGCGAGCGTTAAAGCACTCAGTTTCGGTCCAGTAGGAGGCCTTTGTTGACTAAATTGTAACATGACGACCTTCGTGATTTTGGCAGGACTTTTTAGCGCCTACTTTTCAGCTACTGGGCTAAGATTTGAAACAAACGATCGGTGGGAATCCAGCTTTCAGGGGAGGCCTCCCCCGAGTCTCTGGACGGCTGTGGGGGCGAACGGCGAGCGTCAAAGCACTCGGTTTCTCTCCAGTAGTTGGCCTTTATTGAGTAAATTGTAACATGACGACCTATGTGATTTTGGCAGGACTTTTTAGCGCCTACTTTTGAGCTAGTGGGCTAAGATTTGAAACAAACGATCATGGGAATCCAGCTTTCAGGGGAGGCCTCCCCCTAGTCTCTGGACGGCTGTGGGGCCGAGCGGCGAGCGTTAAAGCACTCAGTTTCGCTCAAGTACCATGACGACCGATTTGACTTCGGCACGACTTTAGGTCGCTTAATTTCTGCCTAGCGGGCTAGGAATTTACACAGACAAGCCTTGGGAATCCAGCTTTAAAGGGAGGCCTCTTCCAAGCCTCTCGGAGCTCGTGAGGCCGAACGGCGAGCGTCAAAGCACTCGGTTTCGCTCCAGTAGTAGGCTTTTATTGACTAAATTGTAACATGACGACCTATGTGACTTTGGCAGGACTTTTTAGCGCTTATTTTTGAGCTAGTGGGCTAAGATTTGAAACAAACGATCGGTGGGAATCCAGCTTTCAGGGGGGGCCTCCCCCGAGTCTCTGGACGGCTGTGGGGGCGAACGGCGAGCGTCAAAGCACTCGGTTTCGCTCCAGTAGTAGGCCTTTATTGACTAAATTGTAACATGACAACCTATGTGACTTTGGGAGGACGTTTTAGCGCCTACTTTTCAGCTACTGGGCTAAGATTTGAAACAAACGATCGGTGGGAATCCAGCTTTCAGGGGAGGCCTCCCCCGAGTCTCTGGACGGCTGTGGGGGCGAACGGCGAGCGTCAAAGCACTCGGTTTCTCTCCAGTAGTTGGCCTTTATTGAGTAAATTGTAACATGACGACCTATGTGATTTTGGCAGGACTTTTTAGCGCCTACTTTTCAGCTATTGGGCTAAGATTTGAAACAAACGATCGGTGGGAAGCCAGCTTTCAGGGAGGCCTCTTCCAAGCCTCTCGGAGCTCGGGAGGCCGAACGGCGAGCGTCAAAGCACTCGGTTTCGCTCCAGTAGTAGGCTTTTATTGACTAAATTGTAACATGACGACCTATGTGACTTTGGGAGGACTTTTTAGCGCTTACTTTTGACCTAGTGCGCTAAGATTTGAAACAAACGATCGGTGGGAATCCAGCTTTCAGGGGAGGCCTCCCCCGAGTCTCTGGACGGCTGTGGGGGCGAACGGCGAGCCTCAAAGCACTCGGTTTCGCTCCAGTAGTAGGCCTTTATTGACTAAATTGTAACATGACAACCTATGTGACTTTGGGAGGACTTTTTAGCGCTTACTTGTGACCTAGTGCGCTAAGATTTGAAACAAACGATCGGTGGGAATCCAGCTTTCAGGGGAGTCCTCCCCCGAGTCTCTGGAAGGCTGTGAGGCCGAGCGGCGAGCGTTAAAGGACTCATTTTCGCTCAAGTAGTCGGCTTTTATTGACTAAATTGTAACATGACGACCTATGTGACTTTGGCAGGACTTTTTAGCGCTTACTTTTGAGCTAGTGGGCTAAGATTTGAAACAAACGATCGGTGGGAATCCATCTTTCAGGGGAGGCCTCCCCCGAGTCTCTGGACAGCTGTGGGGCCGATCGGCGAGCGTTAAAGCACTTAGTTTCGGTCCAGTCGGAGGCCTTTATTGACTAAATTGTAACATGACGACCTATGTGATTTTGGCAGGACATTTTAGCGCCTACTTTTCAGCTACTGGGCTAAGATTTGAAACAAACGATCGGTCGGCAGCCAGCTTTCAAGGGAGGCCTCTTCCAAGCCTCTCAGAGGTCGTGGGCCCGAACGGCGAGCGTCAAAGCACTCGGTTTCGCTCCAGTAGTAGGCCTTTATTGACTAAATTGTAACATGACAACCTATGTGACTTTGGGAGGACTTTTTAGCGCTTACTTTTGACCTAGTGCGCTAAGATTTGAAACAAACGATCGGTGGGAATCCAGCTTTCAGGGGAGGCCTCCCCCGAGTCTCTGGACGGCTGTGGGGGCGAACGCCGAGCGTCAAAGCACTCGGTTTCGCTCCAGTAGTTGGCCTTTATTGAGTAAATTGTAACATGACGACCTATGTGATTTTGGCAGGACTTTTTAGCGCCTACTTTTGAGCTAGTGGGCTAAGATTTGAAACAAACGATCATGGGAATCCAGCTTTCAGGGGAGGCCTCCCCCTAGTCTCTGGACGGCTGTGGGGCCGAGCGGCGAGCGTTAAAGCACTCAGTTTCGGTCCAGTCGGAGGCCTTTATTGACTAAATTGTAACATGACGACCTATGTGATTTTGGCAGGACTTTTTAGCGCCTACTTTTCAGCTATTGGGCTAAGATTTGAAACAAACGATCGGTGGGAAGCCAGCTTTCAGGGAGGCCTCTTCTAAGACTCTCGGAGGTCGTGGGCCCGAACGGCGAGCGTCAAAGCACTCGGTTTCGCTCCAGTAGTAGGCCTTTATTGACTAAGTTGTAACATGACAACCTATGTGACTTTGGGAGGACTTTTTAGCGCTTACTTTTGACCTAGTGCGCTAAGATTTGAAACAAACGATCGGTGGGAATCCAGCTTTCAGGGGAGTCCTCCCCCGAGTCTCTGGAAGGCTGTGGGGCCGAGCGGCGAGCGTTAAAGCACTCAGTTTCGCTCAGGTACCATGACGACCGATTTGACTTCGGCACGACTTTAGGTCGCTTAATTTCTGCCTAGCGGGCTAGGAATTTACACAGACAAGCCTTGGGAAGTCAGCTTTAAAGGGAGGCCTCTTCCAAGCCTCTCGGAGCTTGTGAGGCCGAACGGCGAGCATCAAAGCACTCGGTTTCGCTCCAGTAGTAGGCTTTTATTGACTA
This sequence comes from Phycodurus eques, assembly GCF_024500275.1. Taxonomy (NCBI): domain Eukaryota; kingdom Metazoa; phylum Chordata; class Actinopteri; order Syngnathiformes; family Syngnathidae; genus Phycodurus; species Phycodurus eques. Next base: position 69,703 of record NW_026904046.1, read on the forward strand.
AATTGTAGCATGACGACCTATGTGACTTTGGCAGGACTTTTTAGCGCTTACTTTTGAGCTAGTGGGCTAAGATTTGAAACAAACGATCGGTGGGAATCCAGCTTTCAGGGGAGGCCTCCCCCGAGTCTCTGGACGGCTGTGGGGGCGAACGCCGAGCGTCAAAGCACTCGGTTTCGCTCCAGTAGTAGGCCTTTATTGACTAAATTGTAGCATGACAACCTATGTGACTTTGGGGGGACTTTTTAGCGCTTACTTTTGACCTAGTGCGCTAAGATTTGAAACAAACGATCGGTGGGAATCCAGCTTTCAGGGGAGTCCTCCCCCGAGTCTCTGGAAGGCTGTGGGGCCGAGCGGCGAGCGTTAAAGCACTCAGTTTCGCTCAAGTACCATGACGACCGATTTGACTTCGGCACGACTTTAGGTCGCTTAATTTCTGCCTAGCGGGCTAGGAATTTACACAGACAAGCCTTGGGAATCCAGCTTTAAAGGGAGGCCTCTTCCAAGCCTCTCGGAGCTCGTGAGGCCGAACGGCGAGCGTCAAAGCACTCGGTTTCGCTCCAGTAGTAGGCTTTTATTGACTAAATTGTAACATGACGACCTATGTGACTTTGGCAGGACTTTTTAGCGCTTATTTTTGAGCTAGTGGGCTAAGATTTGAAACAAACGATCGGTGGGAATCCAGCTTTCAGGGGAGGCCTCCCCCGAGTCTCTGGACGGCTGTGGGGGCGAACGGCGAGCGTCAAAGCACTCGGTTTCTCTCCAGTAGTTGGCCTTTATTAAGTAAATAGAAACATGACGACCTATGTGATTTTGGCAGGACTTTTTAGCGCCTACTTTTCAGCTACTGGGCTAAGATTTGAAACAAACGATCGGTGGGAATCCAGCTTTCAGGGGAGGCCTCCCCCGAGTCTCTGGACGGCTGTGGGGGCGAACGGCGAGCGTCACAGCACTCGGTTTCTCTCCAGTAGTTGGCCTTTATTGAGTAAATTGTAACATGACGACCTATGTGATTTTGGCAGGACTTTTTAGCGCCTACTTTTCAGCTACTGGGCTAAGATTTGAAACAAACGATCGGTGGGAAGCCAGCTTTCAGGGAGGCCTCTTCTAAGACTCTCGGAGGTCGTGGGCCCGAACGGCGAGCGTCAAAGCACTCGGTTTCGCTCCAGTAGTAGGCCTTTATTGAGTAAGTTGTAACATGACAACCTATGTGACTTTGGGAGGACTTTTTAGCGCTTACTTTTGACCTAGTGCGCTAAGATTTGAAACAAAAGATCGGTGGGAATCCAGCTTTCAGGGGAGTCCTCCCCCGAGTCTCTGGAAGGCTGTGGGGCCGAGCGGCGAGCGTTAAAGCACTCAGTTTCGGTCCAGTCGGAGGCCTTTATTGACTAAATTGTAACATGACGACCTATGTGATTTTGGCAGGACATTTTAGCGCCTACTTTTCAGCTACTGGGCTAAGATTTGAAACAAACGATCGGTCGGCAGCCAGCTTTCAGGGGAGGCCTCTTCCAAGCCTCTCGGAGGTCGTGGGCCCGAACGGCGAGCGTGAAAGCACTCGGTTTCGCTCCAGTAGTAGGCCTTTATTGACTAAATTGTAACATGACAACCTATGTGACTTTGGGAGGACTTTTCAGCGCTTACTTTTGACCTAGTGCGCTAAGATTTGAAACAAATGATCGGTGGGAATCCAGCTTTCAGGGGAGTCCTCCCCCGAGTCTCTGGAAGGCTGTGGGGCCGAGCGGCGAGCGTTAAAGCACTCAGTTTCGCTCAGGTACCATGACGACCGATTTGACTTCGGCACGACTTTAGGTCGCTTAATTTCTGCCTAGCGGGCTAGGAATTTACACAGACAAGCCTTGGGAATCCAGCTTTAAAGGGAGGCCTCTTCCAAGCCTCTCGGAGCTTGTGAGGCCGAACGGCGAGCATCAAAGCACTCTGTTTCGCTCCAGTAGTAGGCTTTTATTGACTAAATTGTAGCATGACGACCTATGTGACTTTGGCAGGACTTTTTAGCGCTTACTTTTGAGCTAGTGGGCTAAGATTTGAAACAAACGATCGGTGGGAATCCAGCTTTCAGGGGAGGCCTCCCCCGAGTCTCTGGACGGCTGTGGGGGCGAACGCCGAGCGTCAAAGCACTCGGTTTCGCTCCAGTAGTAGGCCTTTATTGACTAAATTGTAGCATGACAACCTATGTGACTTTGGGAGGACTTTTTAGCGCTTACTTTTGACCTAGTGCGCTAAGATTTGAAACAAACGATCGGTGGGAATCCAGCTTTCAGGGGAGTCCTCCCCCGAGTCTCTGGAAGGCTGTGGGGCCGAGCAGCGAGCGTTAAAGTACTCAGTTTCGCTCAAGTACCATGACGACCGATTTGACTTCGGCACGACTTTAGGTCGCTTAATTTCTGCCTAGCGGGCTAGGAATTTACACAGACAAGCCTTGGGAATCCAGCTTTAAAGGGAGGCCTCTTCCAAGCCTCTCGGAGCTCGTGAGGCCGAACGGCGAGCGTCAAAGCACTCGGTTTCGCTCCAGTAGTAGGCTTTTATTGACTAAATTGTAACATGACGACCTATGTGACTTTGGCAGGACTTTTTAGTGCTTATTTTTGAGCTAGTGGGCTAAGATTTGAAACAAACGATCGGTGGGAATCCAGCTTTCAGGGGAGGCCTCCCCCGAGTCTCTGGACGGCTGTGGGGGCGAACGGCGAGCGTCAAAGCACTCGGTTTCTCTCCAGTAGTTGGCCTTTATTAAGTAAATTGTAACATGACGACCTATGTGATTTTGGCAGGACTTTTTAGCGCCTACTTTTCAGCTACTGGGCTAAGATTTGAAACAAACGATCGGTGGGAATCCAGCTTTCAGGGGAGGCCTCCCCCGAGTCTCTGGACGGCTGTGGGGGCGAACGGCGAGCGTCAAAGCACTCTGTTTCGCTCCAGTATTAGGCCTTTATTGACTAAATTGTAACATGACAACCTATGTGACTTTGGGAGGACATTTTAGCGCTTACTTTTTACCTAGTGCGCTAAGATTTGAAACAAACGATCGGTGGTAATCCAGCTTTCAGGGGAGGCCTCCCCCGAGTCTCTGGAGAGCTGTGGGGCCGATCGGCGAGCGTTAAAGCAATCAGTTTCGGTCCAGTCGGAGGCCTTTATTGACTAAATTGTAACATGACGACCTATGTGATTTTGGCAGGACTTTTTAGCGCCTACTTTTCAGCTACTGGGCTAAGATTTGAAACAAACGATCGGTGGGAAGCCACCTTTCAGAGAAGGTCTCTTCCAAGACTCTCGGAGGTCGTGGGCCCGAACGGCGAGCGTCAAAGCACTCTGTTTCGCTCCAGTATTAGGCCTTTATTGACTAAATTGTAACATGACAACCTATGTGACTTTGGGAGGACTTTTTAGCGCTTACTTTTTACCTAGTGCGCTAAGATTTGAAACAAACGATCGGTGGTAATCCAGCTTTCAGGGGAGGCCTCCCCCGAGTCTCTGGACAGCTGTGGGGCCGATCGGCGAGCGTTATAGCACTCAGTTTCGGTCCAGTCGGAGGCCTTTATTGACTAAATTGTAACATGACGACCTATGTGATTTTGGCAGGACATTTTAGCGCCTACTTTTGAGCTACTGGGCTAAGATTTGAAACAAACGATCGGTCGGCAGCCAGCTTTCAGGGGAGGCCTCTTCCAACCCTCTCGGAGGTCGTGGGCCCGAACGGCGAGCGTCAAAGCACTCGGTTTCGCTCCAGTAGTAGGCCTTTATTGACTAAATTGTAACATGACAACCTATGTGACTTTGGGAGGACTTTTTAGCGCTTACTTTTGACCTAGTGCGCTAAGATTTGAAACAAACGATCGGTGGGAATCCAGCTTTCAGGGGAGTCCTCCCCCGAGTCTCTGGAAGGCTGTGGGGCCGAGCGGCGAGCGTTAAAGCACTCAGTTTCGCTCAAGTACCATGACGACCGATTTGACTTCGGCACGACTTTAGGTCGCTTAATTTCTGCCTCGCGGGCTAGGAATTTACACAGACAAGCCTTGGGAATCCAGCTTTAAAGGGAGGCCTCTTCCAAGCCTCTCGGAGCTTGTGAGGCCGAACGGCGAGCGTCAAAGCACTCTGTTTCGCTCCAGTAGTAGGCTTTTATTGACTAAATTGTAACATGACGACCTATGTGACTTTGGCAGGACGTTTTAGCGCTTACTTTTGAGCTAGTGGGCTAAGATTTGAAACAAACGATGGTGGGAATCCGGCTTTCAGGGGAGGCCTCCCCCGAGTCTCTGCACGGCTGTGGGGGCGAACGGCGAGCGTTAAAGAACTCAGTTTCGCTCAAGTACCATGACGACCGATTTGACTTCGGCACGACTTTAGGTCGCTTAATTTCTGCCTAGCGGGCTAGGAATTTACACAGACAAGCCTTGGGAATCCAGCTTTAAAGGGAGGCCTCTTCCAAGCCTCTCGGAGCTCGTGAGGCCGAACGGCGAGCGTCAAAGCACTCGGTTTCGCTCCAGTAGTAGGCTTTTATTGACTAAATTGTAACATGACGACCTATGTGACTTTGGCAGGACTTTTTAGCGCTTATTTTTGAGCTAGTGGGCTAAGATTTGAAACAAACGATCGGTGGGAATCCAGCTTTCAGGGGAGGCCTCCCCCGAGTCTCTGGACGGCTGTGGGGGCGAACGGCGAGCGTCAAAGCACTCGGTTTCTCTCCAGTAGTTGGCCTTTATTAAGTAAATTGTAACATGACGACCTATGTGATTTTGGCAGGACTTTTTAGCGCCTACTTTTCAGCTACTGGGCTAAGATTTGAAACAAACGATCGGTGGGAATCCAGCTTTCAGGGGAGGCCTCCCCCGAGTCTCTGGACGGCTGTGGGGGCGAACGGCGAGCGTCAAAGCACTCTGTTTCGCTCCAGTATTAGGCCTTTATTGACTAAATTGTAACATGACAACCTATGTGACTTTGGGAGGACTTTTTAGCGCTTACTTTTTACCGAGTGCGCTAAGATTTGAAATAAAACGATCGGTGGGAATCCAGCTTTCAGGGGAGTCCTCCCCCGAGTCTCTGGAAGGCTGTGGGGCCGAGCGGCGAGCGTTAAAGCACTCAGTTTCGCTCAGGTACCATGACGACCGATTTGACTTCGGCACGACTTTAGGTCGCTTAATTTCTGCCTAGCGGGCTAGGAATTTACACAGACAAGCCTTGGGAATCCAGCTTTAAAGGGAGGCCTCTTCCAAGCCTCTCGGAGCTTGTGAGGCCGAACGGCGAGCATCAAAGCACTCGGTTTCGCTCCAGTAGTAGGCTTTTATTGACTAAATTGTAGCATGACGACCTATGTGACTTTGGCAGGACTTTTTAGCGCTTACTTTTGAGCTAGTGGGCTAAGATTTGAAACAAACGATCGGTGGGAATCCAGCTTTCAGGGGAGGCCTCCCCCGAGTCTCTGGACGGCTGTGGGGGCGAACGCCGAGCGTCAAAGCACTCGGTTTCGCTCCAGTAGTAGGCCTTTATTGACTAAATTGTAGCATGACAACCTATGTGACTTTGGGAGGACTTTTTAGCGCTTACTTTTTACCTAGTGCGCTAAGATTTGAAACAAACGATCGGTGGTAATCCAGCTTTCAGGGGAGGCCTCCCCCGAGTCTCTGGACAGCTGTGGGGCCGATCGGCGAGCGTTAAAGCAATCAGTTTCGGTCCAGTCGGAGGCCTTTATTGACTAAATTGTAACATGACAACCTATGTGATTTTGGCAGGACTTTTTAGCGCCTACTTTTCAGCTACTGGGCTAAGATTTGAAACAAACGATCGGTGGGAAGCCACCTTTCAGGGGAGGTCTCTTCCAAGACTCTCGGAGGTCGTGGGCCCGAACGGCGAGCGTCAAAGCACTCTGTTTCGCTCCAGTATTAGGCCTTTATTGACTAAATTGTAACATGACAACCTATGTGACTTTGGGAGGACTTTTTAGCGCGTACTTTTTACCTAGTGCGCTAAGATTTGAAACAAACGATCGGTGGTAATCCAGCTTTCAGGGGAGGCCTCCCCCGAGTCTCTGGACAGCTGTGGGGCCGATCGGCGAGCGTTATAGCACTCAGTTTCGGTCCAGTCGGAGGCCTTTATTGACTAAATTGTAACATGACGACCTATGTGATTTTGGCAGGACATTTTAGCGCCTACTTTTGAGCTACTGGGCTAAGATTTGAAACAAACGATCGGTCGGCAGCCAGCTTTCAGGGGAGGCCTCTTCCAAGCCTCTCGGAGGCCGTGGGCCCGAACGGCGAGCGTCAAAGCACTCGGTTTCGCTCCAGTAGTAGGCCTTTATTGACTAAATTGTAACATGACAACCTATGTGACTTTGGGAGGACTTCTTAGCGCTTACTTTTGACCTAGTGCGCTAAGATTTGAAACAAACGATCGGTGGGAATCCAGCTTTCAGGGGAGTCCTCCCCCGAGTCTCTGGAAGGCTGTGGGGCCGAGCGGCGAGCGTTAAAGCACTCAGTTTCGCTCAAGTACCATGACGACCGATTTGACTTCGGCACGACTTTAGGTCGCTTAATTTCTGCCTCGCGGGCTAGGAATTTACACAGACAAGCCTTGGGAATCCAGCTTTAAAGGGAGGCCTCTTCCAAGCCTCTCGGAGCTTGTGAGGCCGAACGGCGAGCGTCAAAGCACTCTGTTTCGCTCCAGTAGTAGGCTTTTATTGACTAAATTGTAACATGACGACCTATGTGACTTTGGCAGGACGTTTTAGCGCTTACTTTTGAGCTAGTGGGCTAAGATTTGAAACAAACGATTGGTGGGAATCCGGCTTTCAGGGGAGGCCTCCCCCGAGTCTCTGCACGGCTGTGGGGGCGAACGGCGAGCGTTAAAGAACTCAGTTTCGCTCAAGTACCATGACGACCGATTTGACTTCGGCACGACTTTAGGTCGCTTAATTTCTGCCTAGCGGGCTAGGAATTTACACAGACAAGCCTTGGGAATCCAGCTTTAAAGGGAGGCCTCTTCCAAGCCTCTCGGAGCTCGTGAGGCCGAACGGCGAGCGTCAAAGCACTCGGTTTCGCTCCAGTAGTAGGCTTTTATTGACTAAATTGTAACATGACGACCTATGTGACTTTGGCAGGACTTTTTAGCGCTTATTTTTGAGCTAGTGGGCTAAGATTTGAAACAAACGATCGGTGGGAATCCAGCTTTCAGGGGAGGCCTCCCCCGAGTCTCTGGACGGCTGTGGGGGCGAACGGCGAGCGTCAAAGCACTCGGTTTCTCTCCAGTAGTTGGCCTTTATTAAGTAAATTGTAACATGACGACCTATGTGATTTTGGCAGGACTTTTTAGCGCCTACTTTTCAGCTACTGGGCTAAGATTTGAAACAAACGATCGGTGGGAATCCAGCTTTCAGGGGAGGCCTCCCCCGAGTCTCTGGACGGCTGTGGGGGCGAACGGCGAGCCTCAAAGCACTCGGTTTCGCTCCAGTAGTAGGCCTTTATTGACTAAATTGTAACATGACAACCTATGTGACTTTGGGAGGACTTTTTAGCGCTTACTTTTGACCTAGTGCGCTAAGATTTGAAACAAACGATCGGTGGGAATCCAGCTTTCAGGGGAGTCCTCCCCCGACTCTCTGGAAGGCTGTGAGGCCGAGCGGCGAGCGTTAAAGGACTCATTTTCGCTCAAGTAGTCGGCTTTTATTGACTAAATTGTAACATGACGACCTATGTGACTTTGGCAGGACTTTTTAGCGCTTACTTTTGAGCTAGTGGGCTAAGATTTGAAACAAACGATCGGTGGGAATCCATCTTTCAGGGGAGGCCTCCCCCGAGTCTCTGGACAGCTGTGGGGCCGATCGGCGAGCGTTAAAGCACTTAGTTTCGGTCCAGTCGGAGGCCTTTATTGACTAAATTGTAACATGACGACCTATGTGATTTTGGCAGGACATTTTAGCGCCTACTTTTCAGCTACTGGGCTAAGATTTGAAACAAACGATCGGTCGGCAGCCAGCTTTCAAGGGAGGCCTCTTCCAAGCCTCTCAGAGGTCGTGGGCCCGAACGGCGAGCGTCAAAGCACTCGGTTTCGCTCCAGTAGTAGGCCTTTATTGACTAAATTGTAACATGACAACCTATGTGACTTTGGGAGGACTTTTTAGCGCTTACTTTTGACCTAGTGCGCTAAGATTTGAAACAAACGATCGGTGGGAATCCAGCTTTCAGGGGAGGCCTCCCCCGAGTCTCTGGACGGCTGTGGGGGCGAACGCCGAGCGTCAAAGCACTCGGTTTCGCTCCAGTAGTTGGCCTTTATTGAGTAAATTGTAACATGACGACCTATGTGATTTTGGCAGGACTTTTTAGCGCCTACTTTTGAGCTAGTGGGCTAAGATTTGAAACAAACGATCATGGGAATCCAGCTTTCAGGGGAGGCCTCCCCCTAGTCTCTGGACGGCTGTGGGGCCGAGCGGCGAGCGTTAAAGCACTCAGTTTCGGTCCAGTCGGAGGCCTTTATTGACTAAATTGTAACATGACGACCTATGTGATTTTGGCAGGACTTTTTAGCGCCTACTTTTCAGCTATTGGGCTAAGATTTGAAACAAACGATCGGTGGGAAGCCAGCTTTCAGGGAGGCCTCTTCTAAGACTCTCGGAGGTCGTGGGCCCGAACGGCGAGCGTCAAAGCACTCGGTTTCGCTCCAGTAGTAGGCCTTTATTGACTAAGTTGTAACATGACAACCTATGTGACTTTGGGAGGACTTTTTAGCGCTTACTTTTGACCTAGTGCGCTAAGATTTGAAACAAACGATCGGTGGGAATCCAGCTTTCAGGGGAGTCCTCCCCCGAGTCTCTGGAAGGCTGTGGGGCCGAGCGGCGAGCGTTAAAGCACTCAGTTTCGCTCAGGTACCATGACGACCGATTTGACTTCGGCACGACTTTAGGTCGCTTAATTTCTGCCTAGCGGGCTAGGAATTTACACAGACAAGCCTTGGGAAGCCAGCTTTAAAGGGAGGCTTCTTCCAAGCCTCTCGGAGCTTGTGAGGCCGAACGGCGAGCATCAAAGCACTCGGTTTCGCTCCAGTAGTAGGCTTTTATTGACTAAATTGTAGCATGACGACCTATGTGACTTTGGCAGGACTTTTTAGCGCTTACTTTTGAGCTAGTGGGCTAAGATTTGAAACAAACGATCGGTGGGAATCCAGCTTTCAGGGGAGGCCTCCCCCGAGTCTCTGGACGGCTGTGGGGGCGAACGCCGAGCGTCAAAGCACTCGGTTTCGCTCCAGTAGTAGGCCTTTATTGACTAAATTGTAGCATGACAACCTATGTGAGTTTGGGGGGACTTTTTAGCGCTTACTTTTGACCTAGTGCGCTAAGATTTGAAACAAACGATCGGTGGGAATCCAGCTTTCAGGGGAGTCCTCCCCCGAGTCTCTGGAAGGCTGTGGGGCCGAGCGGCGAGCGTTAAAGCACTCAGTTTCGCTCAAGTACCATGACGACCGATTTGACTTCGGCACGACTTTAGGTCGCTTAATTTCTGCCTAGCGGGCTAGGAATTTACACAGACAAGCCTTGGGAATCCAGCTTTAAAGGGAGGCCTCTTCCAAGCCTCTCGGAGCTCGTGAGGCCGAACGGCGAGCGTCAAAGCACTCGGTTTCGCTCCAGTAGTAGGCTTTTATTGACTAAATTGTAACATGACGACCTATGTGACTTTGGCAGGACTTTTTAGCGCTTATTTTTGAGCTAGTGGGCTAAGATTTGAAACAAACGATCGGTGGGAATCCAGCTTTCAGGGGAGGCCTCCCCCGAGTCTCTGGACGGCTGTGGGGGCGAACGGCGAGCGTCAAAGCACTCGGTTTCTCTCCAGTAGTTGGCCTTTATTAAGTAAATAGAAACATGACGACCTATGTGATTTTGGCAGGACTTTTTAGCGCCTACTTTTCAGCTACTGGGCTAAGATTTGAAACAAACGATCGGTGGGAATCCAGCTTTCAGGGGAGGCCTCCCCCGAGTCTCTGGACGGCTGTGGGGGCGAACGGCGAGCGTCACAGCACTCGGTTTCTCTCCAGTAGTTGGCCTTTATTGAGTAAATTGTAACATGACGACCTATGTGATTTTGGCAGGACTTTTTAGCGCCTACTTTTCAGCTACTGGGCTAAGATTTGAAACAAACGATCGGTGGGAAGCCAGCTTTCAGGGAGGCCTCTTCTAAGACTCTCGGAGGTCGTGGGCCCGAACGGCGAGCGTCAAAGCACTCGGTTTCGCTCCAGTAGTAGGCCTTTATTGAGTAAGTTGTAACATGACAACCTATGTGACTTTGGGAGGACTTTTTAGCGCTTACTTTTGACCTAGTGCGCTAAGATTTGAAACAAAAGATCGGTGGGAATCCAGCTTTCAGGGGAGTCCTCCCCCGAGTCTCTGGAAGGCTGTGGGGCCGAGCGGCGAGCGTTAAAGCACTCAGTTTCGGTCCAGTCGGAGGCCTTTATTGACTAAATTGTAACATGACGACCTATGTGATTTTGGCAGGACATTTTAGCGCCTACTTTTCAGCTACTGGGCTAAGATTTGAAACAAACGATCGGTCGGCAGCCAGCTTTCAGGGGAGGCCTCTTCCAAGCCTCTCGGACGTCGTGGGCCCGAACGGCGAGCGTCAAAGCACTCGGTTTCGCTCCAGTAGTAGGCCTTTATTGACTAAATTGTAACATGACAACCTATGTGACTTTGGGAGGACTTTTCAGCGCTTACTTTTGACCTAGTGCGCTAAGATTTGAAACAAATGATCGGTGGGAATCCAGCTTTCAGGGGAGTCCTCCCCCGAGTCTCTGGAAGGCTGTGGGGCCGAGCGGCGAGCGTTAAAGCACTCAGTTTCGCTCAGGTACCATGACGACCGATTTGACTTCGGCACGACTTTAGGTCGCTTAATTTCTGCCTAGCGGGCTAGGAATTTACACAGACAAGCCTTGGGAATCCAGCTTTAAAGGGAGGCCTCTTCCAAGCCTCTCGGAGCTTGTGAGGCCGAACGGCGAGCATCAAAGCACTCGGTTTCGCTCCAGTAGTAGGCTTTTATTGACTAAATTGTAGCATGACGACCTATGTGACTTTGGCAGGACTTTTTAGCGCTTACTTTTGAGCTAGTGGGCTAAGATTTGAAACAAACGATCGGTGGGAATCCAGCTTTCAGGGGAGGCCTCCCCCGAGTCTCTGGACGGCTGTGGGGGCGAACGCCGAGCGTCAAAGCACTCGGTTTCGCTCCAGTAGTAGGCCTTTATTGACTAAATTGTAGCATGACAACCTATGTGACTTTGGGAGGACTTTTTAGCGCTTACTTTTGACCTAGTGCGCTAAGATTTGAAACAAACGATCGGTGGGAATCCAGCTTTCAGGGGAGTCCTCCCCCGAGTCTCTGGAAGGCTGTGGGGCCGAGCAGCGAGCGTTAAAGTACTCAGTTTCGCTCAAGTACCATGACGACCGATTTGACTTCGGCACGACTTTAGGTCGCTTAATTTCTGCCTAGCGGGCTAGGAATTTACACAGACAAGCCTTGGGAATCCAGCTTTAAAGGGAGGCCTCTTCCAAGCCTCTCGGAGCTCGTGAGGCCGAACGGCGAGCGTCAAAGCACTCGGTTTCGCTCCAGTAGTAGGCTTTTATTGACTAAATTGTAACATGACGACCTATGTGACTTTGGCAGGACTTTTTAGTGCTTATTTTTGAGCTAGTGGGCTAAGATTTGAAACAAACGATCGGTGGGAATCCAGCTTTCAGGGGAGGCCTCCCCCGAGTCTCTGGACGGCTGTGGGGGCGAACGGCGAGCGTCAAAGCACTCGGTTTCTCTCCAGTAGTTGGCCTTTATTAAGTAAATTGTAACATGACGACCTATGTGATTTTGGCAGGACTTTTTAGCGCCTACTTTTCAGCTACTGGGCTAAGATTTGAAACAAACGATCGGTGGGAATCCAGCTTTCAGGGGAGGCCTCCCCCGAGTCTCTGGACGGCTGTGGGGGCGAACGGCGAGCGTCAAAGCACTCTGTTTCGCTCCAGTATTAGGCCTTTATTGACTAAATTGTAACATGACAACCTATGTGACTTTGGGAGGACATTTTAGCGCTTACTTTTTACCTAGTGCGCTAAGATTTGAAACAAACGATCGGTGGTAATCCAGCTTTCAGGGGAGGCCTCCCCCGAGTCTCTGGAGAGCTGTGGGGCCGATCGGCGAGCGTTAAAGCAATCAGTTTCGGTCCAGTCGGAGGCCTTTATTGACTAAATTGTAACATGACGACCTATGTGATTTTGGCAGGACTTTTTAGCGCCTACTTTTCAGCTACTGGGCTAAGATTTGAAACAAACGATCGGTGGGAAGCCACCTTTCAGAGAAGGTCTCTTCCAAGACTCTCGGAGGTCGTGGGCCCGAACGGCGAGCGTCAAAGCACTCTGTTTCGCTCCAGTATTAGGCCTTTATTGACTAAATTGTAACATGACAACCTATGTGACTTTGGGAGGACTTTTTAGCGCTTACTTTTTACCTAGTGCGCTAAGATTTGAAACAAACGATCGGTGGTAATCCAGCTTTCAGGGGAGGCCTCCCCCGAGTCTCTGGACAGCTGTGGGGCCGATCGGCGAGCGTTATAGCACTCAGTTTCGGTCCAGTCGGAGGCCTTTATTGACTAAATTGTAACATGACGACCTATGTGATTTTGGCAGGACATTTTAGCGCCTACTTTTGAGCTACTGGGCTAAGATTTGAAACAAACGATCGGTCGGCAGCCAGCTTTCAGGGGAGGCCTCTTCCAAGCCTCTCGGAGGTCGTGGGCCCGAACGGCGAGCGTCAAAGCACTCGGTTTCGCTCCAGTAGTAGGCCTTTATTGACTAAATTGTAACATGACAACCTATGTGACTTTGGGAGGACTTTTCAGCGCTTACTTTTGACCTAGTGCGCTAAGATTTGAAACAAATGATCGGTGGGAATCCAGCTTTCAGGGGAGTCCTCCCCCGAGTCTCTGGAAGGCTGTGGGGCCGAGCGGCGAGCGTTAAAGCACTCAGTTTCGCTCAGGTACCATGACGACCGATTTGACTTCGGCACGACTTTAGGTCGCTTAATTTCTGCCTAGCGGGCTAGGAATTTACACAGACAAGCCTTGGGAATCCAGCTTTAAAGGGAGGCCTCTTCCAAGCCTCTCGGAGCTTGTGAGGCCGAACGGCGAGCATCAAAGCACTCGGTTTCGCTCCAGTAGTAGGCTTTTATTGACTAAATTGTAGCATGACGACCAATGTGACTTTGGCAGGACTTTTTAGCGCTTACTTTTGAGCTAGTGGGCTAAGATTTGAAACAAACGATCGGTGGGAATCCAGCTTTCAGGGGAGGCCTCCCCCGAGTCTCTGGACGGCTGTGGGGGCGAACGCCGAGCGTCAAAGCACTCGGTTTCGCTCCAGTAGTAGGCCTTTATTGACTAAATTGTAGCATGACAACCTATGTGACTTTGGGAGGACTTTTTAGCGCTTACTTTTGACCTAGTGCGCTAAGATTTGAAACAAACGATCGGTGGGAATCCAGCTTTCAGGGGAGTCCTCCCCCGAGTCTCTGGAAGGCTGTGGGGCCGAGCAGCGAGCGTTAAAGTACTCAGTTTCGCTCAAGTACCATGACGACCGATTTGACTTCGGCACGACTTTAGGTCGCTTAATTTCTGCCTAGCGGGCTAGGAATTTACACAGACAAGCCTTGGGAATCCAGCTTTAAAGGGAGGCCTCTTCCAAGCCTCTCGGAGCTCGTGAGGCCGAACGGCGAGCGTCAAAGCACTCGGTTTCGCTCCAGTAGTAGGCTTTTATTGACTAAATTGTAACATGACGACCTATGTGACTTTGGCAGGACTTTTTAGTGCTTATTTTTGAGCTAGTGGGCTAAGATTTGAAACAAACGATCGGTGGGAATCCAGCTTTCAGGGGAGGCCTCCCCCGAGTCTCTGGACGGCTGTGGGGGCGAACGGCGAGCGTCAAAGCACTCGGTTTCTCTCCAGTAGTTGGCCTTTATTAAGTAAATTGTAACATGACGACCTATGTGATTTTGGCAGGACTTTTTAGCGCCTACTTTTCAGCTACTGGGCTAAGATTTGAAACAAACGATCGGTGGGAATCCAGCTTTCAGGGGAGGCCTCCCCCGAGTCTCTGGACGGCTGTGGGGGCGAACGGCGAGCGTCAAAGCACTCTGTTTCGCTCCAGTATTAGGCCTTTATTGACTAAATTGTAACATGACAACCTATGTGACTTTGGGAGGACATTTTAGCGCTTACTTTTTACCTAGTGCGCTAAGATTTGAAACAAACGATCGGTGGTAATCCAGCTTTCAGGGGAGGCCTCCCCCGAGTCTCTGGAGAGCTGTGGGGCCGATCGGCGAGCGTTAAAGCAATCAGTTTCGGTCCAGTCGGAGGCCTTTATTGACTAAATTGTAACATGACGACCTATGTGATTTTGGCAGGACTTTTTAGCGCCTACTTTTCAGCTACTGGGCTAAGATTTGAAACAAACGATCGGTGGGAAGCCACCTTTCAGAGAAGGTCTCTTCCAAGACTCTCGGAGGTCGTGGGCCCGAACGGCGAGCGTCAAAGCACTCTGTTTCGCTCCAGTATTAGGCCTTTATTGACTAAATTGTAACATGACAACCTATGTGACTTTGGGAGGACTTTTTAGCGCTTACTTTTTACCTAGTGCGCTAAGATTTGAAACAAACGATCGGTGGTAATCCAGCTTTCAGGGGAGGCCTCCCCCGAGTCTCTGGACAGCTGTGGGGCCGATCGGCGAGCGTTATAGCACTCAGTTTCGGTCCAGTCGGAGGCCTTTATTGACTAAATTGTAACATGACGACCTATGTGATTTTGGCAGGACATTTTAGCGCCTACTTTTGAGCTACTGGGCTAAGATTTGAAACAAACGATCGGTCGGCAGCCAGCTTTCAGGGGAGGCCTCTTCCAAGCCTCTCGGAGGTCGTGGGCCCGAACGGCGAGCGTCAAAGCACTCGGTTTCGCTCCAGTAGTAGGCCTTTATTGACTAAATTGTAACATGACAACCTATGTGACTTTGGGAGGACTTTTTAGCGCTTACTTTTGACCTAGTGCGCTAAGATTTGAAACAAACGATCGGTGGGAATCCAGCTTTCAGGGGAGTCCTCCCCCGAGTCTCTGGAAGGCTGTGGGGCCGAGCGGCGAGCGTTAAAGCACTCAGTTTCGCTCAAGTACCATGACGACCGATTTGACTTCGGCACGACTTTAGGTCGCTTAATTTCTGCCTCGCGGGCTAGGAATTTACACAGACAAGCCTTGGGAATCCAGCTTTAAAGGGAGGCCTCTTCCAAGCCTCTCGGAGCTTGTGAGGCCGAACGGCGAGCGTCAAAGCACTCTGTTTCGCTCCAGTAGTAGGCTTTTATTGACTAAATTGTAACATGACGACCTATGTGACTTTGGCAGGACGTTTTAGCGCTTACTTTTGAGCTAGTGGGCTAAGATTTGAAACAAACGATGGTGGGAATCCGGCTTTCAGGGGAGGCCTCCCCCGAGTCTCTGCACGGCTGTGGGGGCGAACGGCGAGCGTTAAAGAACTCAGTTTCGCTCAAGTACCATGACGACCGATTTGACTTCGGCACGACTTTAGGTCGCTTAATTTCTGCCTAGCGGGCTAGGAATTTACACAGACAAGCCTTGGGAATCCAGCTTTAAAGGGAGGCCTCTTCCAAGCCTCTCGGAGCTCGTGAGGCCGAACGGCGAGCGTCAAAGCACTCGGTTTCGCTCCAGTAGTAGGCTTTTATTGACTAAATTGTAACATGACTACCTATGTGACTTTGGCAGGACTTTTTAGCGCTTACTTTTGACCTAGTGCGCTAAGATTTGAAACAAACGATCGGTGGGAATCCAGCTTTCAGGGGAGTCCTCCCCCGAGTCTCTGGAAGGCTGTGGGGCCGAGCAGCGAGCGTTAAAGTACTCAGTTTCGCTCAAGTACCATGACGACCGATTTGACTTCGGCACGACTTTAGGTCGCTTAATTTCTGCCTAGCGGGCTAGGAATTTACACAGACAAGCCTTGGGAATCCAGCTTTAAAGGGAGGCCTCTTCCAAGCCTCTCGGAGCTCGTGAGGCCGAACGGCGAGCGTCAAAGCACTCGGTTTCGCTCCAGTAGTAGGCTTTTATTGACTAAATTGTAACATGACGACCTATGTGACTTTGGCAGGACTTTTTAGTGCTTATTTTTGAGCTAGTGGGCTAAGATTTGAAACAAACGATCGGTGGGAATCCAGCTTTCAGGGGAGGCCTCCCCCGAGTCTCTGGACGGCTGTGGGGGCGAACGGCGAGCGTCAAAGCACTCGGTTTCTCTCCAGTAGTTGGCCTTTATTAAGTAAATTGTAACATGACGACCTATGTGATTTTGGCAGGACTTTTTAGCGCCTACTTTTCAGCTACTGGGCTAAGATTTGAAACAAACGATCGGTGGGAATCCAGCTTTCAGGGGAGGCCTCCCCCGAGTCTCTGGACGGCTGTGGGGGCGAACGGCGAGCGTCAAAGCACTCTGTTTCGCTCCAGTATTAGGCCTTTATTGACTAAATTGTAACATGACAACCTATGTGACTTTGGGAGGACATTTTAGCGCTTACTTTTTACCTAGTGCGCTAAGATTTGAAACAAACGATCGGTGGTAATCCAGCTTTCAGGGGAGGCCTCCCCCGAGTCTCTGGAGAGCTGTGGGGCCGATCGGCGAGCGTTAAAGCAATCAGTTTCGGTCCAGTCGGAGGCCTTTATTGACTAAATTGTAACATGACGACCTATGTGATTTTGGCAGGACTTTTTAGCGCCTACTTTTCAGCTACTGGGCTAAGATTTGAAACAAACGATCGGTGGGAAGCCACCTTTCAGAGAAGGTCTCTTCCAAGACTCTCGGAGGTCGTGGGCCCGAACGGCGAGCGTCAAAGCACTCTGTTTCGCTCCAGTATTAGGCCTTTATTGACTAAATTGTAACATGACAACCTATGTGACTTTGGGAGGACTTTTTAGCGCTTACTTTTTACCTAGTGCGCTAAGATTTGAAACAAACGATCGGTGGTAATCCAGCTTTCAGGGGAGGCCTCCCCCGAGTCTCTGGACAGCTGTGGGGCCGATCGGCGAGCGTTATAGCACTCAGTTTCGGTCCAGTCGGAGGCCTTTATTGACTAAATTGTAACATGACGACCTATGTGATTTTGGCAGGACATTTTAGCGCCTACTTTTGAGCTACTGGGCTAAGATTTGAAACAAACGATCGGTCGGCAGCCAGCTTTCAGGGGAGGCCTCTTCCAAGCCTCTCGGAGGTCGTGGGCCCGAACGGCGAGCGTCAAAGCACTCGGTTTCGCTCCAGTAGTAGGCCTTTATTGACTAAATTGTAACATGACAACCTATGTGACTTTGGGAGGACTTTTTAGCGCTTACTTTTGACCTAGTGCGCTAAGATTTGAAACAAACGATCGGTGGGAATCCAGCTTTCAGGGGAGTCCTCCCCCGAGTCTCTGGAAGGCTGTGGGGCCGAGCGGCGAGCGTTAAAGCACTCAGTTTCGCTCAAGTACCATGACGACCGATTTGACTTCGGCACGACTTTAGGTCGCTTAATTTCTGCCTCGCGGGCTAGGAATTTACACAGACAAGCCTTGGGAATCCAGCTTTAAAGGGAGGCCTCTTCCAAGCCTCTCGGAGCTTGTGAGGCCGAACGGCGAGCGTCAAAGCACTCTGTTTCGCTCCAGTAGTAGGCTTTTATTGACTAAATTGTAACATGACGACCTATGTGACTTTGGCAGGACGTTTTAGCGCTTACTTTTGAGCTAGTGGGCTAAGATTTGAAACAAACGATGGTGGGAATCCGGCTTTCAGGGGAGGCCTCCCCCGAGTCTCTGCACGGCTGTGGGGGCGAACGGCGAGCGTTAAAGAACTCAGTTTCGCTCAAGTACCATGACGACCGATTTGACTTCGGCACGACTTTAGGTCGCTTAATTTCTGCCTAGCGGGCTAGGAATTTACACAGACAAGCCTTGGGAATCCAGCTTTAAAGGGAGGCCTCTTCCAAGCCTCTCGGAGCTCGTGAGGCCGAACGGCGAGCGTCAAAGCACTCGGTTTCGCTCCAGTAGTAGGCTTTTATTGACTAAATTGTAACATGACGACCTATGTGACTTTGGCAGGACTTTTTAGCGCTTATTTTTGAGCTAGTGGGTTAAGATTTGAAACAAACGATCGGTGGGAATCCAGCTTTCAGGGGAGGCCTCCCCCGAGTCTCTGGACGGCTGTGGGGGCGAACGGCGAGCGTCAAAGCACTCGGTTTCTCTCCAGTAGTTGGCCTTTATTAAGTAAATTGTAACATGACGACCTATGTGATTTTGGCAGGACTTTTTAGCGCCTACTTTTCAGCTACTGGGCTAAGATTTGAAACAAACGATCGGTGGGAATCCAGCTTTCAGGGGAGGCCTCCCCCGAGTCTCTGGACGGCTGTGGGGGCGAACGGCGAGCGTCAAAGCACTCTGTTTCGCTCCAGTATTAGGCCTTTATTGACTAAATTGTAACATGACAACCTATGTGACTTTGGGAGGACTTTTTAGCGCTTACTTTTTACCTAGTGCGCTAAGATTTGAAATAAAACGATCGGTGGGAATCCAGCTTTCAGGGGAGTCCTCCCCCGAGTCTCTGGAAGGCTGTGGGGCCGAGCGGCGAGCGTTAAAGCACTCAGTTTCGGTCCAGTCGGAGGCCTTTATTGACTAAATTGTAACATGACGACCTATGTGATTTTGGCAGGACATTTTAGCGCCTACCTTTCAGCTACTGGGCTAAGATTTGAAACAAACGATCGGTCGGCAGCCAGCTTTCAGGGGAGGCCTCTTCCAAGCCTCTCGGAGGTCGTGGGCCCGAACGGCGAGCGTCAAAGCACTCGGTTTCGCTCCAGTAGTAGGCCTTTATTGACTAACTTGTAACATGACAACCTATGTGACTTTGGGAGGACTTTTCAGCGCTTACTTTTGACCTAGTGCGCTAAGATTTGAGAAAAATGATCGGTGGGAATCCAGCTTTCAGGCGAGTCCTCCCCCGAGTCTCTGGAGAGCTGTGGGGCCGATCGGCGAGCGTTAAAGCAATCAGTTTCGGTCCAGTCGGAGGCCTTTATTGACTAAATTGTAGCATGACAACCTATGTGACTTTGGGAGGACTTTTTAGCGCTTACTTTTGACCTAGTTCGCTAAGATTTGAAACAAACGATCGGTGGGAATCCAGCTTTCAGGGGAGTCCTCCCCCGAGTCTCTGGAAGGCTGTGGGGCCGAGCGGCGAGCGTTAAAGAACTCCGTTTCGCTCAAGTACCATGACGACCGATTTGACTTCGGCACGACTTTAGGTCGCTTAATTTCTGCCTAGCGGGCTAGGAATTTACACAGACAAGCCTTGGGAATCCAGCTTTAAAGGGAGGCCTCTTCCAAGCCTCTCGGAGCTCGTGAGGCCGAACGGCAAGCGTCAAAGCACTCGGTTTCGCTCCAGTAGTAGGCTTTTATTGACTAAATTGTAACATGACGACCTATGTGACTTTGGCAGGACTTTTTAGCGCTTATTTTTGAGCTAGTGGGCTAAGATTTGAAACAAACGATCGGTGGGAATCCAGCTTTCAGGGGAGGACTCCCCCGAGTCTCTGGACGGCTGTGGGGGCGAACGGCGAGCGTCAAAGCACTCGGTTTCTCTCCAGTAGTTGGCCTTTATTAAGTAAATTGTAACATGACGACCTATGTGATTTTGGCAGGACTTTTTAGCGCCTACTTTTCAGCTACTGGGCTAAGATTTGAAACAAACGATCGGTGGGAATCCAGCTTTCAGGGGAGGCCTCCCCCGAGTCTCTGGACGGCTGTGGGGGCGAACGGCGAGCGTCAAAGCACTCTGTTTCGCTCCAGTATTAGGCCTTTATTGACTAAATTGTAACATGACAACCTATGTGACTTTGGGAGGACATTTTAGCGCTTACTTTTTACCTAGTGCGCTAAGATTTGAAACAAACGATCGGTGGTAATCCAGCTTTCAGGGGAGGCCTCCCCCGAGTCTCTGGACAGCTGTGGGGCCGATCGGCGAGCGTTAAAGCAATCAGTTTCGGTCCAGTCGGAGGCCTTTATTGACTAAATTGTAACATGACGACCTATGTGATTTTGGCAGGACTTTTTAGCGCCTACTTTTCAGCTACTGGGCTAAGATTTGAAACAAACGATCGGTGGGAAGCCACCTTTCAGGGGAGGTCTCTTCCAAGACTCTCGGAGGTCGTGGGCCCGAACGGCCAGCGTCAAAGCACTCTGTTTCGCTCCAGTATTAGGCCTTTATTGACTAAATTGTAACATGACAACCTATGTGACTTTGGGAGGACTTTTTAGCGCTTACTTTTTACCTAGTGCGCTAAGATTTGAAACAAACGATCGGTGGTAATCCAGCTTTCAGGGGAGGCCTCCCCCGAGTCTCTGGACAGCTGTGGGGCCGATCGGCGAGCGTTATAGCACTCAGTTTCGGTCCAGTCGGAGGCCTTTATTGACTAAATTGTAACATGACGACCTATGTGATTTTGGCAGGACATTTTAGCGCCTACTTTTGAGCTACTGGGCTAAGATTTGAAACAAACGATCGGTCGGCAGCCAGCTTTCAGGGGAGGCCTCTTCCAAGCCTCTCGGAGGTCGTGGGCCCGAACGGCGAGCGTCAAAGCACTCGGTTTCGCTCCAGTAGTAGGCCTTTATTGACTAAATTGTAACATGACAACCTATGTGACTTTGGGAGGACTTTTTAGCGCTTACTTTTGACCTAGTGCGCTAAGATTTGAAACAAACGATCGGTGGGAATCCAGCTTTCAGGGGAGTCCTCCCCCGAGTCTCTGGAAGGCTGTGGGGCCGAGCGGCGAGCGTTAAAGCACTCAGTTTCGCTCAAGTACCATGACGACCGATTTGACTTCGGCACGACTTTAGGTCGCTTAATTTCTGCCTCGCGGGCTAGGAATTTACACAGACAAGCCTTGGGAATCCAGCTTTAAAGGGAGGCCTCTTCCAAGCCTCTCGGAGCTTGTGAGGCCGAACGGCGAGCGTCAAAGCACTCTGTTTCGCTCCAGTAGTAGGCTTTTATTGACTAAATTGTAACATGACGACCTATGTGACTTTGGCAGGACGTTTTAGCGCTTACTTTTGAGCTAGTGGGCTAAGATTTGAAACAAACGATTGGTGGGAATCCGGCTTTCAGGGGAGGCCTCCCCCGAGTCTCTGCACGGCTGTGGGGGGAAACGGCGAGCGTTAAAGAACTCAGTTTCGCTCAAGTACCATGACGACCGATTTGACTTCGGCACGACTTTAGGTCGCTTAATTTCTGCCTAGCGGGCTAGGAATTTACACAGACAAGCCTTGGGAATCCAGCTTTAAAGGGAGGCCTCTTCCAAGCCTCTCGGAGCTCGTGAGGCCGAACGGCGAGCGTCAAAGCACTCGGTTTCGCTCCAGTAGTAGGCTTTTATTGACTAAATTGTAACATGACGACCTATGTGACTTTGGCAGGACTTTTTAGCGCTTATTTTTGAGCTAGTGGGGTAAGATTTGAAACAAACGAGCGGTGGGAATCCAGCTTTCAGGGGAGGCCTCCCCCGAGTCTCTGGACGGCTGTGGGGGCGAACGGCGAGCGTCAAAGCACTCGGTTTCTCTCCAGTAGTTGGCCTTTATTAAGTAAATTGTAACATGACGACCTATGTGATTTTGGCAGGACTTTTTAGCGCCTACTTTTCAGCTACTGGGCTAAGATTTGAAACAAACGATCGGTGGGAATCCAGCTTTCAGGGGAGGCCTCCCCCGAGTCTCTGGACGGCTGTGGGGGCGAACGGCGAGCGTCAAAGCACTCTGTTTCACTCCAGTATTAGGCCTCTATTGACTAAATTGTAACATGACAACCTATGTGACTTTGGGAGGACTTTTTAGCGCTTACTTTTTACCTAGTGCGCTAAGATTTGAAACAAACGATCGGTGGTAATCCAGCTTTCAGGGGAGGCCTCCCCCGAGTCTCTGGACAGCTGTGGGGCCGATCGGCGAGCGTTAAAGCAATCAGTTTCGGTCCAGTCGGAGGCCTTTATTGACTAAATTGTAACATGACGACCTATGTGATTTTGGCAGGACTTTTTAGCGCCTACTTTTCAGCTACTGGGCTAAGATTTGAAACAAACGATCGGTGGGAAGCCACCTTTCAGGGGAGGTCTCTTCCAAGACTCTCGGAGGTCGTGGGCCCGAACGGCGAGCGTCAAAGCACTCTGTTTCGCTCCAGTATTAGGCCTTTATTGACTAAATTGTAACATGACAACCTATGTGACTTTGGGAGGACTTTTTAGCGCTTACTTTTTACCTAGTGCGCTAAGATTTGAAACAAACGATCGGTGGTAATCCAGCTTTCAGGGGAGGCCTCCCCCGAGTCTCTGGACAGCTGTAGGGCCGATCGGCGAGCGTTATAGCACTCAGTTTCGGTCCAGTCGGAGGCCTTTATTGACTAAATTGTAACATGACGACCTATGTGATTTTGGCAGGACATTTTAGCGCCTACTTTTGAGCTACTGGGCTAAGATTTGAAACAAACGATCGGTCGGCAGCCAGCTTTCAGGGGAGGCCTCTTCCAAGCCTCTCGGAGGTCGTGGGCCCGAACGGCGAGCGTCATAGCACTCGGTTTCGCTCCAGTAGTAGGCCTTTATTGACTAAATTGTAACATGACAACCTATGTGACTTTGGGAGGACTTTTTAGCGCTTACTTTTGACCTAGTGCGCTAAGATTTGAAACAAACGATCGGTGGGAATCCAGCTTTCAGGGGAGTCCTCCCCCGAGTCTCTGGAAGGCTGTGGGGGCGAGCGGCGAGCGTTAAAGCACTCAGTTTCGCTCAAGTACCATGACGACCGATTTGACTTCGGCACGACTTTAGGTCGCTTAATTTCTGCCTCGCGGGCTAGGAATTTACACAGACAAGCCTTGGGAATCCAGCTTTAAAGGGAGGCCTCTTCCAAGCCTCTCGGAGCTTGTGAGGCCGAACGGCGAGCGTCAAAGCACTCGGTTTCGCTCCAGTAGTAGGCTTTTATTGACTAAATTGTAACATGACGACCTATGTGACTTTGGCAGGACGTTTTAGCGCTTACTTTTGAGCTAGTGGGCTAAGATTTGAAACAAACGATTGGTGGGAATCCGGCTTTCAGGGGAGGCCTCCCCCGAGTCTCTGCACGGCTGTGGGGGCGAACGGCGAGCGTTAAAGAACTCAGTTTCGCTCAAGTACCATGACGACCGATTTGACTTCGGCACGACTTTAGGTCGCCTAATTTCTGCCTAGCGGGCTAGGAATTTACACAGACAAGCCTTGGGAATCCAGCTTTAAAGGGAGGCCTCTTCCAAGCCTCTCGGAGCTCGTGAGGCCGAACGGCGAGCGTCAAAGCACTCGGTTTCGCTCCAGTAGTAGGCTTTTATTGACTAAATTGTAACATGACGACCTATGTGACTTTGGCAGGACTTTTTAGCGCTTATTTTTGAGCTAGTGGGCTAAGATTTGAAACAAACGATCGGTGGGAATCCAGCTTTCAGGGGAGGCCTCCCCCGAGTCTCTGGACGGCTGTGGGGGCGAACGGCGAGCGTCAAAGCACTCGGTTTCTCTCCAGTAGTTGGCCTTTATTAAGTAAATTGTAACATGACGACCTAAGTGATTTTGGCAGGACTTTTTAGCGCCTACTTTTCAGCTACTGGGCTAAGATTTGAAACAAACGATCGGTGGGAATCCAGCTTTCAGGGGAGGCCTCCCCCGAGTCTCTGGACGGCTGTGGGGGCGAACGGCGAGCGTCAAAGCACTCTGTTTCGCTCCAGTATTAGGCCTTTATTGACTAAATTGTAACATGACAACCTATGTGACTTTGGGAGGACTTTTTAGCGCTTACTTTTTACCTAGTGCGCTAAGATTTGAAACAAACGATCGGTGGTAATCCAGCTTTCAGGGGAGGCCTCCCCCGAGTCTCTGGACAGCTGTGGGGCCGATCGGCGAGCGTTAAAGCAATCAGTTTCGGTCCAGTCGGAGGCCTTTATTGACTAAATTGTAACATGACGACCTATGTGATTTTGGCAGGAGTTTTTAGCGCCTACTTTTCAGCTACTGGGCTAAGATTTGAAACAAACGATCGGTGGGAAGCCACCTTTCAGGGGAGGTCTCTTCCAAGACTCTCGGAGGTCGTGGGCCCGAACGGCGAGCGTCAAAGCACTCTGTTTCGCTCCAGTATTAGGCCTTTATTGACTAAATTGTAACATGACAACCTATGTGACTTTGGGAGGACTTTTTAGCGCTTACTTTTTACCTAGTGCGCTAAGATTTGAAACAAACGATCGGTGGTAATCCAGCTTTCAGGGGAGGCCTCCCCCGAGTCTCTGGACAGCTGTGGGGCCGATCGGCGAGCGTTATAGCACTCAGTTTCGGTCCAGTCGGAGGCCTTTATTGACTAAATTGTAACATGACGACCTATGTGATTTTGGCAGGACATTTTAGCGCCTACTTTTGAGCTACTGGGCTAAGATTTGAAACAAACGATCGGTCGGCAGCCAGCTTTCAGGGGAGGCCTCTTCCAAGCCTCTCGGAGGTCGTGGGCCCGAACGGCGAGCGTCAAAGCACTCGGTTTCGCTCCAGTAGTAGGCCTTTATTGACTAAATTGTAGCATGACAACCTATGTGACTTTGGGAGGACTTTTTAGCGCTTACTTTTGACCTAGTGCGCTAAGATTTGAAACAAACGATCGGTGGGAATCCAGCTTTCAGGGGAGTCCTCCCCCGAGTCTCTGGACGGCTGTGGGGGCGAACGGCGAGCGTTAAAGCACTCAGTTACGCTCAAGTACCATGACGACCGATTTGACTTCGGCACGACTTTAGGTCGCTTAATTTCTGCCTCGCGGGCTAGGAATTTACACAGACAAGCCTTGGGAATCCAGCTTTAAAGGGAGGCCTCTTCCAAGCCTCTCGGAGCTTGTGAGACCGAACGGCGAGCGTCAAAGCACTCTGTTTCGCTCCAGTAGTAGGCTTTTATTGACTAAATTGTAACATGACGACCTATGTGACTTTGGCAGGACGTTTTAGCGCTTACTTTTGAGCTAGTGGGCTAAGATTTGAAACAAACGATCGGTGGGAATCCAGCTTTCAGGGGAGTCCTCCCCCGAGTCTCTGGAAGGCTGTGGGGCCGAGCGTTAAAGCACTCGGTTTCGCTCAAGTAGTAGGCTTTTATTGACTAAATTGTAACATGACGACCTATGTGACTTTGGCAGGACTTTTTAGCGCTTATTTTTGAGCTAGTGGGCTAAGATTTGAAACAAACGATCGGTGGGAATCCAGCTTTCAGGGGAGGCCTCCCCCGAGTCTCTGGACGGCTGTGGGGGCGAACGGCGAGCGTCAAAGCACTCGGTTTCTCTCCAGTAGTTGGCCTTTATTAAGTAAATTGTAACATGACGACCTAAGTGATTTTGGCAGGACTTTTTAGCGCCTACTTTTCAGCTACTGGGCTAAGATTTGAAACAAACGATCGGTGGGAATCCAGCTTTCAGGGGAGGCCTCCCCCGAGTCTCTGGACGGCTGTGGGGGCGAACGGCGAGCGTCAAAGCACTCTGTTTCGCTCCAGTATTAGGCCTTTATTGACTAAATTGTAACATGACAACCTATGTGACTTTGGGAGGACTTTTTAGCGCTTACTTTTTACCTAGTGCGCTAAGATTTGAAACAAACGATCGGTGGTAATCCAGCTTTCAGGGGAGGCCTCCCCCGAGTCTCTGGACAGCTGTGGGGCCGATCGGCGAGCGTTAAAGCAATCAGTTTCGGTCCAGTCGGAGGCCTTTATTGACTAAATTGTAACATGACGACCTATGTGATTTTGGCAGGAGTTTTTAGCGCCTACTTTTCAGCTACTGGGCTAAGATTTGAAACAAACGATCGGTGGGAAGCCACCTTTCAGGGGAGGTCTCTTCCAAGACTCTCGGAGGTCGTGGGCCCGAACGGCGAGCGTCAAAGCACTCTGTTTCGCTCCAGTATTAGGCCTTTATTGACTAAATTGTAACATGACAACCTATGTGACTTTGGGAGGACTTTTTAGCGCTTACTTTTTACCTAGTGCGCTAAGATTTGAAACAAACGATCGGTGGTAATCCAGCTTTCAGGGGAGGCCTCCCCCGAGTCTCTGGACAGCTGTGGGGCCGATCGGCGAGCGTTATAGCACTCAGTTTCGGTCCAGTCGGAGGCCTTTATTGACTAAATTGTAACATGACGACCTATGTGATTTTGGCAGGACATTTTAGCGCCTACTTTTGAGCTACTGGGCTAAGATTTGAAACAAACGATCGGTCGGCAGCCAGCTTTCAGGGGAGGCCTCTTCCAAGCCTCTCGGAGGTCGTGGGCCCGAACGGCGAGCGTCAAAGCACTCGGTTTCGCTCCAGTAGTAGGCCTTTATTGACTAAATTGTAGCATGACAACCTATGTGACTTTGGGAGGACTTTTTAGCGCTTACTTTTGACCTAGTGCGCTAAGATTTGAAACAAACGATCGGTGGGAATCCAGCTTTCAGGGGAGTCCTCCCCCGAGTCTCTGGACGGCTGTGGGGGCGAACGGCGAGCGTTAAAGCACTCAGTTACGCTCAAGTACCATGACGACCGATTTGACTTCGGCACGACTTTAGGTCGCTTAATTTCTGCCTCGCGGGCTAGGAATTTACACAGACAAGCCTTGGGAATCCAGCTTTAAAGGGAGGCCTCTTCCAAGCCTCTCGGAGCTTGTGAGACCGAACGGCGAGCGTCAAAGCACTCTGTTTCGCTCCAGTAGTAGGCTTTTATTGACTAAATTGTAACATGACGACCTATGTGACTTTGGCAGGACGTTTTAGCGCTTACTTTTGAGCTAGTGGGCTAAGATTTGAAACAAACGATCGGTGGGAATCCAGCTTTCAGGGGAGTCCTCCCCCGAGTCTCTGGAAGGCTGTGGGGCCGAGCGTTAAAGCACTCGGTTTCGCTCAAGTAGTAGGCTTTTATTGACTAAATTGTAACATGACGACCTATGTGACTTTGGCAGGATTTTTTAGCGCTTACTTTTGAGCTAGTGGGCTAAGATTTGAAACAAACGATTGGTGGGAATCCGGCTTTCAGGGGAGGCCTCCGCCGAGTCTCTGGACGGCTGTGGGGGCGAACGGCGAGCGTTAAAGCACTCAGTTACGCTCAAGTACCATGACGACCGATTTGACTTCGGCACGACTTTAGGTCGCTTAATTTCTGCCTAGCGGGCTAGGAATTTACACAGACAAGCCTTGGGAATCCAGCTTTAAAGGGAGGCCTCTTCCAAGCCTCTCGGAGCTCGTGAGGCCGAACGGCGAGCGTCAAAGCACTCGGTTTCGCTCCAGTAGTAGGCTTTTATAGACTAAATTGTAACATGACGACCTATGTGACTTTGGCAGGACTTTTTAGCGCTTACTTTTGAGCTAGAGGGCTAAGATTTGAAACACACGATCGGTGGGAAGCCACCTTTCAGGGGAGGTCTCTTCCAAGACTCTCGGAGGTCGTGGACCCGAACGGCGAGCGTCAAAGCACTCTGTTTCGCTCCAGTAGTAGGCCTTTATTGAGTAAATTGTTTCATGACGACCTATGTGATTTTGGCAGGACTTTTTAGCGCCTACTTTTGAGCTAGTGGGCTAAGATTTAAAACAAACGATCGGTGGGAAGCCACCTTTCAGGGGAGGCCTCTTCCAAGCCTCTCGGAGGTCGTGGGCCCGAACGGCGAGCGTCAAAGCACTCTGTTTCGCTCCAGTATTAGGCCTTTATTGACTAAATTGTAACATGACAACCTATGTGACTTTGGGTGGACTTTTTAACGCTTACTTTTTACCTAGTGCGCTAAGATTTGAAACAAACGATCGGTGGTAATCCAGCTTTCAGGGGAGGCCTCCCCCGAGTCTCTGGACAGCTGTGGGGCCGATCGGCGAGCGTTAAAGCAATCAGTTTCGGTCCAGTCGGAGGCCTTTATTGACTAAATTGTAACATGACGACCTATGTGATTTTGGCAGGACTTTTTAGCGCCTACTTTTCAGCTACTGGGCTAAGATTTGAAACAAACGATCGGTGGGAAGCCACCTTTCAGGGGAGGTCTCTTCCAAGACTCTCGGAGGTCGTGGACCCGAACGGCGAGCGTCAAAGCACTCGGTTTCGCTCCAGTATTAGGCCTTTATTGACTAAATTGTAACATGACAACCTATGTGACTTTGGGAGGACTTTTTAGCGCTTACTTTTGAGCTAGTGGGCTAAGATTTGAAACAAACGATCGGTGGGAATCCAGCTTTCAGGGGAGGCCTCCCCCGAGTCTCTGGACGGCTGTAACATCACAACCTATGTGAATTTGGCAGTAATTTTTAGCGCTTACTTTTGAGCAAGTGGGCTAAGATTTGAAACAAACGATCGGTGGGAATCCAGCTTTCAGGGGAGGCCTCTTCCAAGCCACTCGGAGGTCGTGGGGCCGAACGGCGAGCGTCAAAGCACTCGGTTTCGCTCCAGTAGTGTGCCTTTATTGACTAAATTGTAACATGACGACCTATGTGACTTTGGCAGGACTTTTTAGCGCCTACTTTTGAACTAGTGGGCTAAGATTTGAAACAAACGATCGGTGGGAATCCAGCTGTCAGGGGAGGCCTCTCCCGAGTCTCTGGACGGCTGTGGGGCCGAACGGCGAGCGTCAAAGCACTCGGTTTCTCTCCAGTAGTAGGCCTTTATTGACTAAATTGTAACATGACAACCTATGTGACTTTGGCAGGACTTTTTAGTGCCTACTTTTGAACTAGTGCGCTAAGATTTCAAACAAACGATCGGTGGGAATCCAACTTTCAGGGGAGGCCTCCCCTGCGTCTTTGGACGGCTGTGGGGCCGAACGGCGAGCGTCAAAGCACTCGGTTTCTCTCCAGTAGTAGGCCTTTATTGACTAAATTGTAACATGACGACCTATGTGACTTTGGCAGGACATTTTAGCGCCTACTTTTGAACTAGTGGGCTAAGATTTGAAACAAACGATCGGTGGTAATCCAGCTTTCAGGGGAGGCCTCCCCCGAGTCTCTGGACAGCTGTGGGGCCGATCGGCGAGCGTTAAAGCAATCAGTTTCGGTCCAGTAGTAGGCTTTTATTAACTAAATTGTAACATGACGACCTATGTGACTTTGGCAGGACTTTTTAGCGCTTACTTTTGAGCTAGTGGGCTAAGATTTGAAACAAACGATCGGTGGGAATCCAGCTTTCAGGGGAGTCCTCCCCCAAGTCTCTGGAAGGCTGTGGGGCCGAGCGGCGAGCGTTAAAGCACTCTGTTTCGCTCCAGTAGTAGGCCTTTATTGACTAAATTGTAGCATGACAACCTATGTGACTTTGGGAGAACTTTTTAGCGCTTACTTTTGACCTAGTGCGCTAAGATTTGAAACAAACGATCGGTGGGAATCCAGCTTTCAGGGGAGTCCTCCCCTGAGTCTCTGGAAAGCTGTGGGGCCGAGCGGCGAGCGTTAAAGCACTCGGTTTCGCTCAAGTAGTAGGCTTTTATTGACTAAATTGTAACATGACGAACTATGTGACTTTGGCAGGACTTTTTAGCGCTTACTTTTGAGCTAGTGGGCTAAGATTTGAAACAAACGATTGGTGGGAATCCGGCTTTCAGGGGAGGCCTCCCCCGAGTCTCTGGACGGCTGTGGGGGCGAACGGCGAGCGTTAAAGCAATCAGTTATGCTCAAGTACCATGACGACCGATTTGACTTCGGCACGACTTTAGGTCGCTTAAATTCTGCCTAGCGGGCTAGGAATTTACACAGACAAGCCTTGGGAATCCAGCTTTAAAGGGAGGCCTCTTCCAAGCCTCTCGGAGCTCGTGAGGCCGAACGGCGAGCGTCAAAGCACTCGGTTTCGCTCCAGTAGTAGGCTTTTATTGACTAAATTGTAACATGACGACCTATGTGACTTTGGCAGGACTTTTTAGCGCTTACTTTTGAGCTAGTGGGCTAAGATTTTAAAAAAACGATCGGTGGGAATCCAGCTTTCAGGGGAGGCCTCCCCCGAGTCTCTGGACGGCTGTGGGGGCGAACGGCGAGTGTCAAAGCGCTCGGTTTCTCTCCAGTAGTTGGCCTTTATTGAGTAAATTGTAACATGACGACCTATGTGATTTTGGCAGGACTTTTTAGCGCCTACTTTTCAGCTACTGGGCTAAGATTTGAAATAAACGATCGGTGGGAATCCAGCTTTCAGGGGAGGCCTCTTCCAAGCCTCTCGGAGGTCGTGGGCTCGAACGGCGAGCGTCAAAGCACTCTGTTTCACTCCAGTAGCAGGCCTTTATTGACTAAATTGTAACATGACGACCTATGCCTCCCCCCCGAGTCTCTGGACTGCTGTGGGGCCGAGCGGCGACCTTTAAAGCACTCAGTTTCGCTCGAGTACCATGACGACCGATTTGACTTCGGCACGACTTTAGGTCGCTTAATTTCAGCCGAGCGGGCTAGGAATTCACACAGACAAGCCTTGGGAATCCAGCTTTCAAGGGAGGCCTCTTCCAAGCCTCTCTGAGCTCGTGGGGCCGAACGGCGAGCGTCGAAGCACTCGGTTTCGCTCAAGTAGAAACCCTTTATTGACTAAATTGTAACATCACAACCTATGTGAATTTGGCAGGAATTTTTAGCGCTTACTTTTGAGCAAGTGGGCTAAGATTTGAAACAAACGATCGGTGGGAATCCAGCTTTCAGGGGAGGCCTCCCCCGAGTCTCTGGACGGCTGTGGGGCCGAACGGTGAGCGTCAAAGCACTTGGTTTCTCTCCAGTAGTAGGCCTTTATTGAGTAAATTGTAACATGACGACCGATGTGGTTTTGGCAGGACTTTTTTGCGCCTACTTTTCAGCTACTGGGCTAAGATTTGAAACAAACGATCGGTGGGAATCCAGCTTTCAGGGGAGGCCTCTTCCAAGCCACTCGGAGGTCGTGGGGCCGAACGGCGAGCGTCAAAGCACTCTGTTTCGCTCCAGTAGTTGGCCTTTATTGACTAAATTGTAACATGACGACCTATGTGACTTTAGCAGGACTTTTTAGCGCCTACTTTTGAACTAGTGGGCTAAGATTTGAAACAAACGATCGGTGGGAATCCAGCTGTCAGGGGAGGCCTCTCCCGAGTCTCTGGACGGCTGTGGGGCCGAACGGCGAGCGTCAAAGCACTCGGTTTCTCTCCAGTAGTAGGCCTTTATTAACTAAATTGTAACATGACAACCTATGTGACTTTGGCAGGACATTTTAGCGCCTACTTTTGAACTAGTGGGCTAAGATTTGAAACAAACGATCGGAGGGAATCCAGCTTTCAGGGGAGGCCTCTTCCAAGCCTCTCGGAGGTCGTGGGGCCGAACGGCGAGCGTCAAAGCACTCGGTTTCGCTCCAGTAGTCGGCCTTTATTGACTAAATTGTAACATGACGACATATGTGACTTTGGCAGGACTTTTTAGCGCCAACTTTTGAACTAGTGGCCTAAGATTTAAAACAAACGATCGGTGGGAATCCAGCTTTCAGGGGAGGCCTCTCCCGAGTCTCTGGACGGCTGTGGGGCCGAACGGCGAGCGTCAAAGCACTCGGTTTCTCTCCAGTGGTAGGCCTTTATTGAGTAAATTATAACATGACGACCTATGTGATTTTGGCAGGACTTTGTAGCGCCTACTTTTCAGCGACTGGGCTAAGATTTGAAAAAACCAACGGTGGGAATCCAGCTTTCAGGGGAGACCTCTTCCAAGCCTCTCAGAGGTCGTGGGGCCGAACGGCGAGCGTCAAAGCACTCGGTTTCGCTCCAGTAGTAGGCCTTTATTGACTAAATTGTAACATGACGACCTATGTGACTTTGGCAGGACTTCTTATTGCTTACTTTTGAGCTAGTGGGCTAAGATGTGAAACAAACGATCGGTGGGAATCCAGCTTTCAGGGGAGGCCCCCCCCCCCCCCCCCCCGAGTCTCTGGACGGCTGTGGGGCCGAGCGGCGAGCGTAATAGCACTCAGTTTCGCTCGAGTACCATGACGACCGATTTGACTTCGGCACGACTTTAGGTCGCTTAATTTCAGCCTAGCGGGCTAGGAATTCACACAGACAAGCCTTGGGAATCCAGCTTTCAAGGGAGGCCTCTTTCAAGCCTCTCGGAGCTCGTGGGGCCGAACGGCGAGCGTCGAAGCACTCGGTTTCGCTCAAGTAGTAACCCTTTATTGACTAAATTGTAACATCACAACCAATGTGAATTTGGCAGGAATTTTTAGCGCTTACTTTTGAGCAAGTGGGCTAAGATTTGAAACAAACGATCGGTGGGAATCCAGCTTTCAGGGGAGGCCTCCCCCGAGTCTCTGGACGGCTGTGGGGCCGAACGGTGAGCGTCAAAGCACTCGGTTTCTCTCCAGTAGTTGGCCTTTATTGAGTAAATTGTAACATGACAACCTATGTGACTTTGGGAGGACTTTTTAGCGCTTACTTTTGACCAAGTGCGCTAAGATTTGAAACAAACGATCGGTGGGAATCCAGCTTTCAGGGGAGGCCTCCCCCGAGTCTCTGGACAGCTGTGGGGCCGATCGGCGAGGGTTAAAGCACTCAGTTTCGGTCCAGTCGGAGGCCTTTATTGACTAAATTGTAACATGACGACCTATGTGATTTTGGCAGGACATTTTAGCGCCTACTTTTGAGCTACTGGGCTAAGATTTGAAACAAACGATCGGTCGGCAGCCAGCTTTCAGGGGAGGCCTCTTCCAAGCCTCTCGGAGGTCGTGGGCCCAAACGGCGAGCGTTAAAGCACTCTGTTTCGCTCCAGTCGTAGGCCTTTATTGACTAAATTGTAGCATGACAACCTATGTGACTTTGGGAGGACTTTTTAGCGCTTACTTTTGACCTAGTGCGCTAAGATTTGAAACAAACGATAGGTGGGAATCCAGCTTTCAGGGGAGTCCTCCCCCGAGTCTCTGGAAAGCTGTGGGGCCGAGCGGCGAGCGTTAAAGCACTCAGTTACGCTCAAGTACCATGACGACCGATTTGACTTCGGCACGACTTTAGGTCGCTTAATTTCTGCCTAGCGGGCTAGGAATATACACAGACAAGCCTTGGGAATCCAGCTTTAAAGGGAGGCCTCTTCCAAGCCTCTCGGAGCTCGTGAGGCCGAACGGCGAGCGTCAAAGCACTCGGTTTCGCTCCAGTAGTAGGCTTTTATTGACTAAATTGTAACATGACGACCTATGTGACTTTGGCAGGACTTTTTAGCGCTTACTTTTGAGCTAGTGGGCTAAGATTTAAAACAAATGATCGGTGGGAATCCAGCTTTCAGGGGAGGCCTCCCCCGAGTCTCTGGACGGCTGTGGGGGCGAACGGCGAGCGTCAAAGCGCTCGGTTTCTCTCCAGTAGTTGGCCTTTATTGAGTAAATTGTAACATGACGACCTATGTGATTTTGGCAGGACTTTTTAGCGCCTACTTTTCAGCTACTGGGCTAAGATTTGAAATAAACGATCGGTGGGAATCCAGCTTTCAGGGGAGGCCTCTTCCAAGCCTCTCGGAGGTCGTGGGCCCGAACGGCGAGCGTCAAAGCACTCTGTTTCGCTCCAGTAGCAGGCCTTTATTGACTAAATTGTAACATGACGACCTATGCCTCCCCCGAGTCTCTGGACTGCTGTGGGGCCGAGCGGCGACCTTTAAAGCACTCAGTTTCGCTCGAGTACCATGACGACCGATTTGACTTCGGCACGACTTTAGGTCGCTTAATTTCAGCCGAGCGGGCTAGGAATTTACACAGACAAGCCTTGGGAATCCAGCTTTCAAGGGAGGCCTCTTCCAAGCCTCTCTGAGCTCGTGGGGCCGAACGGCGAGCGTCGAAGCACTCGGTTTCGCTCAAGTAGTAACCCTTTATTGACTAAATTGTAACATCACAACCTATGTGAATTTGGCAGGAATTTTTAGCGCTTACTTTTGAGCAAGTGGGCTAAGATTTGAAACAAACGATCGGTGGGAATCCAGCTTTCAGGGGAGGCCTCTTCCAAGCCACTCGGAGGTCGTGGGGCCGAACGGCGAGCGTCAAAGCACTCGGTTTCGCTCCAGTAGTTGGCCTTTATTGACTAAATTGTAACATGACGACCTATGTGACTTTGGCAGGACTTTTTAGCGCCTACTTTTGAACTAGTGGGCTAAGATTTGAAACAAACGATCGGTGGGAATCCAGCTGTCAGGGGAGGCCTCTCCCGAGTCTATGGACGGCTGTGGGGCCGAACGGCGAGCGTCAAAGCACTCGGTTTCTCTCCAGTAGTAGGCCTTTATTGACTAAATTGTAACATGACAACCTATGTGACTTTGGCAGGACTTTTTAGTGCCTACTTTTGAACTAGTGCGCTAAGATTTCAAACAAACGATCGGTGGGAATCCAACTTTCAGGGGAGGCCTCCCCTGCGTCTCTGGACGGCTGTGGGGCCGAACGGCGAGCGTCAAAGCACTCGGTTTCTCTCCAGTAGTAGGCCTTTATTGACTAAATTGTAACATGACGACCTATGTGACTTTGGCAGGACATTTTAGCGCCTACTTTTGAACTAGTGGGCTAAGATTTGAAACAAACGATCGGTGGGAATCCACCTTTCAGGTGAGTCCTCTTCCAAGCCTCTCGGAGGTCGTGGGCCCGAACGGCGAGCGTCAAAGCACTCGGTTTCGCTCCAGTATTAGGCCTTTATTGACTAAATTGTAACATGACAACCTATGTGACTTTGGGAGGACTTTTTAGCGCTTACTTTTGACCTAGTGCGCTAAGATTTGAAACAAACGATCGGTGGTAATCCAGCTTTCAGGGGAGGCCTCCCCCGAGTCTCTGGACAGCTGTGGGGCCGATCGGCGAGCGTTAAAGCAATCAGTTTCGGTCCAGTCGGAGGCCTTTATTGACTAAATTGTAACATGACGACCTATGTGACTTTGGGAGGACATTTTAGCGCCTACTTTTGAACTAGTGGGCTAAGATTTGAAACAAACGATCGGTGGGAATCCAGCTTTCAGGGGAGGCCTCTTCCAAGCCTCTCGGAGGTCGTGGGGCCGAACGGCGAGCGTCAAAGCACTCGGTTTCGCTCCAGTAGTCGGCCTTTATTGACTAAATTGTAATATGACGACATATGTGACTTTGGCAGGACTTTTTAGCGCCTACTTTTGAGCTACTGGGCTAAGATTTGAAACAAACGATCGGTCGGCAGCCAGCTTTCAGGGGAGGCCTCTTCCAAGCCTCTCGGAGGTCGTGGGCCCGAACGGCGAGCGTCAAAGCACTCGGTTTGGCTCCAGTAGTAGGCCTTTATTGACTAAATTGTAACATGACAACCTATGTGACTTTGGGAGGACTTTTTAGCGCTTACTTTTGACCTAGTGCGCTAAGATTTGAAACAAACGATCGGTGGGAATCCAGCTTTCAGGGGAGTCCTCCCCCGAATCTCTGGAAGGCTGTGGGGCCGAGCGGCGAGCGTTAAAGCACTCAGTTTCGCTCAAGTACCATGACGACCGATTTGACTTCGGCACGACTTTAGGTCGCTTAATTTCTGCCTCGCGGGCTAGGAATTTACACAGACAAGCCTTGGGAATCCAGCTTTAAAGGGAGGCCTCTTCCAAGCCTCTCGGAGCTTGTGAGGCCGAACGGCGAGCGTCAAAGCACTCTGTTTCGCTCCAGTAGTAGGCTTTTATTAACTAAATTGTAACATGACGACCTATGTGACTTTAGCAGGACTTTTTAGCGCCTACTTTTGAACTAGTGGGCTAAGATTTGAAACAAACGATCGGTGGGAATCCAGCTGTCAGGGGAGGCCTCTCCCGAGTCTCTGGACGGCTGTGGGGCCGAACGGCGAGCGTCAAAGCACTCGGTTTCTCTCCAGTAGTAGGCCTTTATTAACTAAATTGTAACATGACAACCTATGTGACTTTGGCAGGACATTTTAGCGCCTACTTTTGAACTAGTGGGCTAAGATTTGAAACAAACGATCGGAGGGAATCCAGCTTTCAGGGGAGGCCTCTTCCAAGCCTCTCGGAGGTCGTGGGGCCGAACGGCGAGCGTCAAAGCACTCGGTTTCGCTCCAGTAGTCGGCCTTTATTGACTAAATTGTAACATGACGACATATGTGACTTTGGCAGGACTTTTTAGCGCCAACTTTTGAACTAGTGGCCTAAGATTTAAAACAAACGATCGGTGGGAATCCAGCTTTCAGGGGAGGCCTCTCCCGAGTCTCTGGACGGCTGTGGGGCCGAACGGCGAGCGTCAAAGCACTCGGTTTCTCTCCAGTGGTAGGCCTTTATTGAGTAAATTATAACATGACGACCTATGTGATTTTGGCAGGACTTTGTAGCGCCTACTTTTCAGCGACTGGGCTAAGATTTGAAAAAACCAACGGTGGGAATCCAGCTTTCAGGGGAGACCTCTTCCAAGCCTCTCAGAGGTCGTGGGGCCGAACGGCGAGCGTCAAAGCACTCGGTTTCGCTCCAGTAGTAGGCCTTTATTGACTAAATTGTAACATGACGACCTATGTGACTTTGGCAGGACTTCTTATTGCTTACTTTTGAGCTAGTGGGCTAAGATGTGAAACAAACGATCGGTGGGAATCCAGCTTTCAGGGGAGGCCCCCCCCCCCCCCCCCCCCGAGTCTCTGGACGGCTGTGGGGCCGAGCGGCGAGCGTAATAGCACTCAGTTTCGCTCGAGTACCATGACGACCGATTTGACTTCGGCACGACTTTAGGTCGCTTAATTTCAGCCTAGCGGGCTAGGAATTCACACAGACAAGCCTTGGGAATCCAGCTTTCAAGGGAGGCCTCTTTCAAGCCTCTCGGAGCTCGTGGGGCCGAACGGCGAGCGTCGAAGCACTCGGTTTCGCTCAAGTAGTAACCCTTTATTGACTAAATTGTAACATCACAACCAATGTGAATTTGGCAGGAATTTTTAGCGCTTACTTTTGAGCAAGTGGGCTAAGATTTGAAACAAACGATCGGTGGGAATCCAGCTTTCAGGGGAGGCCTCCCCCGAGTCTCTGGACGGCTGTGGGGCCGAACGGTGAGCGTCAAAGCACTCGGTTTCTCTCCAGTAGTTGGCCTTTATTGAGTAAATTGTAACATGACAACCTATGTGACTTTGGGAGGACTTTTTAGCGCTTACTTTTGACCAAGTGCGCTAAGATTTGAAACAAACGATCGGTGGGAATCCAGCTTTCAGGGGAGGCCTCCCCCGAGTCTCTGGACAGCTGTGGGGCCGATCGGCGAGGGTTAAAGCACTCAGTTTCGGTCCAGTCGGAGGCCTTTATTGACTAAATTGTAACATGACGACCTATGTGATTTTGGCAGGACATTTTAGCGCCTACTTTTGAGCTACTGGGCTAAGATTTGAAACAAACGATCGGTCGGCAGCCAGCTTTCAGGGGAGGCCTCTTCCAAGCCTCTCGGAGGTCGTGGGCCCAAACGGCGAGCGTTAAAGCACTCTGTTTCGCTCCAGTCGTAGGCCTTTATTGACTAAATTGTAGCATGACAACCTATGTGACTTTGGGAGGACTTTTTAGCGCTTACTTTTGACCTAGTGCGCTAAGATTTGAAACAAACGATAGGTGGGAATCCAGCTTTCAGGGGAGTCCTCCCCCGAGTCTCTGGAAAGCTGTGGGGCCGAGCGGCGAGCGTTAAAGCACTCAGTTACGCTCAAGTACCATGACGACCGATTTGACTTCGGCACGACTTTAGGTCGCTTAATTTCTGCCTAGCGGGCTAGGAATATACACAGACAAGCCTTGGGAATCCAGCTTTAAAGGGAGGCCTCTTCCAAGCCTCTCGGAGCTCGTGAGGCCGAACGGCGAGCGTCAAAGCACTCGGTTTCGCTCCAGTAGTAGGCTTTTATTGACTAAATTGTAACATGACGACCTATGTGACTTTGGCAGGACTTTTTAGCGCTTACTTTTGAGCTAGTGGGCTAAGATTTAAAACAAATGATCGGTGGGAATCCAGCTTTCAGGGGAGGCCTCCCCCGAGTCTCTGGACGGCTGTGGGGGCGAACGGCGAGCGTCAAAGCGCTCGGTTTCTCTCCAGTAGTTGGCCTTTATTGAGTAAATTGTAACATGACGACCTATGTGATTTTGGCAGGACTTTTTAGCGCCTACTTTTCAGCTACTGGGCTAAGATTTGAAATAAACGATCGGTGGGAATCCAGCTTTCAGGGGAGGCCTCTTCCAAGCCTCTCGGAGGTCGTGGGCCCGAACGGCGAGCGTCAAAGCACTCTGTTTCGCTCCAGTAGCAGGCCTTTATTGACTAAATTGTAACATGACGACCTATGCCTCCCCCGAGTCTCTGGACTGCTGTGGGGCCGAGCGGCGACCTTTAAAGCACTCAGTTTCGCTCGAGTACCATGACGACCGATTTGACTTCGGCACGACTTTAGGTCGCTTAATTTCAGCCGAGCGGGCTAGGAATTTACACAGACAAGCCTTGGGAATCCAGCTTTCAAGGGAGGCCTCTTCCAAGCCTCTCTGAGCTCGTGGGGCCGAACGGCGAGCGTCGAAGCACTCGGTTTCGCTCAAGTAGTAACCCTTTATTGACTAAATTGTAACATCACAACCTATGTGAATTTGGCAGGAATTTTTAGCGCTTACTTTTGAGCAAGTGGGCTAAGATTTGAAACAAAC
Source organism: Phycodurus eques (assembly GCF_024500275.1). Lineage (NCBI taxonomy): Eukaryota > Metazoa > Chordata > Actinopteri > Syngnathiformes > Syngnathidae > Phycodurus > Phycodurus eques. The sequence continues at coordinate 108,341 of NW_026904046.1, forward strand.
GATCGGTGGGAATCCAGCTTTCAGGGGAGGCCTCTTCCAAGCCACTCGGAGGTCGTGGGGCCGAACGGCGAGCGTCAAAGCACTCGGTTTCGCTCCAGTAGTTGGCCTTTATTGACTAAATTGTAACATGACGACCTATGTGACTTTGGCAGGACTTTTTAGCGCCTACTTTTGAACTAGTGGGCTAAGATTTGAAACAAACGATCGGTGGGAATCCAGCTGTCAGGGGAGGCCTCTCCCGAGTCTATGGACGGCTGTGGGGCCGAACGGCGAGCGTCAAAGCACTCGGTTTCTCTCCAGTAGTAGGCCTTTATTGACTAAATTGTAACATGACAACCTATGTGACTTTGGCAGGACTTTTTAGTGCCTACTTTTGAACTAGTGCGCTAAGATTTCAAACAAACGATCGGTGGGAATCCAACTTTCAGGGGAGGCCTCCCCTGCGTCTCTGGACGGCTGTGGGGCCGAACGGCGAGCGTCAAAGCACTCGGTTTCTCTCCAGTAGTAGGCCTTTATTGACTAAATTGTAACATGACGACCTATGTGACTTTGGCAGGACATTTTAGCGCCTACTTTTGAACTAGTGGGCTAAGATTTGAAACAAACGATCGGTGGGAATCCACCTTTCAGGTGAGTCCTCTTCCAAGCCTCTCGGAGGTCGTGGGCCCGAACGGCGAGCGTCAAAGCACTCGGTTTCGCTCCAGTATTAGGCCTTTATTGACTAAATTGTAACATGACAACCTATGTGACTTTGGGAGGACTTTTTAGCGCTTACTTTTGACCTAGTGCGCTAAGATTTGAAACAAACGATCGGTGGTAATCCAGCTTTCAGGGGAGGCCTCCCCCGAGTCTCTGGACAGCTGTGGGGCCGATCGGCGAGCGTTAAAGCAATCAGTTTCGGTCCAGTCGGAGGCCTTTATTGACTAAATTGTAACATGACGACCTATGTGACTTTGGGAGGACATTTTAGCGCCTACTTTTGAACTAGTGGGCTAAGATTTAAAACAAACGATCGGTGGGAATCCAGCTTTCAGGGGAGGCCTCTTCCAAGCCTCTCGGAGGTCGTGGGGCCGAACGGCGAGCGTCAAAGCACTCGGTTTCGCTCCAGTAGTCGGCCTTTATTGACTAAATTGTAATATGACGACATATGTGACTTTGGCAGGACTTTTTAGCGCCTACTTTTGAGCTACTGGGCTAAGATTTGAAACAAACGATCGGTCGGCAGCCAGCTTTCAGGGGAGGCCTCTTCCAAGCCTCTCGGAGGTCGTGGGCCCAAACGGCGAGCGTTAAAGCACTCTGTTTCGCTCCAGTCGTAGGCCTTTATTGACTAAATTGTAGCATGACAACCTATGTGACTTTGGGAGGACTTTTTAGCGCTTACTTTTGACCTAGTGCGCTAAGATTTGAAACAAACGATAGGTGGGAATCCAGCTTTCAGGGGAGTCCTCCCCCGAGTCTCTGGAAAGCTGTGGGGCCGAGCGGCGAGCGTTAAAGCACTCAGTTACGCTCAAGTACCATGACGACCGATTTGACTTCGGCACGACTTTAGGTCGCTTAATTTCTGCCTAGCGGGCTAGGAATATACACAGACAAGCCTTGGGAATCCAGCTTTAAAGGGAGGCCTCTTCCAAGCCTCTCGGAGCTCGTGAGGCCGAACGGCGAGCGTCAAAGCACTCGGTTTCGCTCCAGTAGTAGGCTTTTATTGACTAAATTGTAACATGACGACCTATGTGACTTTGGCAGGACTTTTTAGCGCTTACTTTTGAGCTAGTGGGCTAAGATTTAAAACAAATGATCGGTGGGAATCCAGCTTTCAGGGGAGGCCTCCCCCGAGTCTCTGGACGGCTGTGGGGGCGAACGGCGAGCGTCAAAGCGCTCGGTTTCTCTCCAGTAGTTGGCCTTTATTGAGTAAATTGTAACATGACGACCTATGTGACTTTGGCAGGACTTTTTAGCGCTTACTTTTGAGCTAGTGGGCTAAGATTTGAAACAAACGATCGGTGGTAATCCAGCTTTCAGGGGAGGCCTCCCCCGAGTCTCTGGACAGCTGTGGGGCCGATCGGCGAGGGTTAAAGCACTCAGTTTCGGTCCAGTCGGAGGCCTTTATTGACTAAATTGTAACATGACGACCTATGTGATTTTGGCAGGACATTTTAGCGCCTACTTTTGAGCTACTGGGCTAAGATTTGAAACAAACGATCGGTCGGCAGCCAGCTTTCAGGGGAGGCCTCTTCCAAGCCTCTCGGAGGTCGTGGGCCCAAACGGCGAGCGTTAAAGCACTCTGTTTCGCTCCAGTCGTAGGCCTTTATTGACTAAATTGTAGCATGACAACCTATGTGACTTTGGGAGGACTTTTTAGCGCTTACTTTTGACCTAGTGCGCTAAGATTTGAAACAAACGATAGGTGGGAATCCAGCTTTCAGGGGAGTCCTCCCCCGAGTCTCTGGAAAGCTGTGGGGCCGAGCGGCGAGCGTTAAAGCACTCAGTTACGCTCAAGTACCATGACGACCGATTTGACTTCGGCACGACTTTAGGTCGCTTAATTTCTGCCTAGCGGGCTAGGAATATACACAGACAAGCCTTGGGAATCCAGCTTTAAAGGGAGGCCTCTTCCAAGCCTCTCGGAGCTCGTGAGGCCGAACGGCGAGCGTCAAAGCACTCGGTTTCGCTCCAGTAGTAGGCTTTTATTGACTAAATTGTAACATGACGACCTATGTGACTTTGGCAGGACTTTTTAGCGCTTACTTTTGAGCTAGTGGGCTAAGATTTAAAACAAATGATCGGTGGGAATCCAGCTTTCAGGGGAGGCCTCCCCCGAGTCTCTGGACGGCTGTGGGGGCGAACGGCGAGCGTCAAAGCGCTCGGTTTCTCTCCAGTAGTTGGCCTTTATTGAGTAAATTGTAACATGACGACCTATGTGATTTTGGCAGGACTTTTTAGCGCCTACTTTTCAGCTACTGGGCTAAGATTTGAAATAAACGATCGGTGGGAATCCAGCTTTCAGGGGAGGCCTCTTCCAAGCCTCTCGGAGGTCGTGGGCCCGAACGGCGAGCGTCAAAGCACTCTGTTTCGCTCCAGTAGCAGGCCTTTATTGACTAAATTGTAACATGACGACCTATGCCTCCCCCGAGTCTCTGGACTGCTGTGGGGCCGAGCGGCGACCTTTAAAGCACTCAGTTTCGCTCGAGTACCATGACGACCGATTTGACTTCGGCACGACTTTAGGTCGCTTAATTTCAGCCGAGCGGGCTAGGAATTTACACAGACAAGCCTTGGGAATCCAGCTTTCAAGGGAGGCCTCTTCCAAGCCTCTCTGAGCTCGTGGGGCCGAACGGCGAGCGTCGAAGCACTCGGTTTCGCTCAAGTAGTAACCCTTTATTGACTAAATTGTAACATCACAACCTATGTGAATTTGGCAGGAATTTTTAGCGCTTACTTTTGAGCAAGTGGGCTAAGATTTGAAACAAACGATCGGTGGGAATCCAGCTTTCAGGGGAGGCCTCTTCCAAGCCACTCGGAGGTCGTGGGGCCGAACGGCGAGCGTCAAAGCACTCGGTTTCGCTCCAGTAGTTGGCCTTTATTGACTAAATTGTAACATGACGACCTATGTGACTTTGGCAGGACTTTTTAGCGCCTACTTTTGAACTAGTGGGCTAAGATTTGAAACAAACGATCGGTGGGAATCCAGCTGTCAGGGGAGGCCTCTCCCGAGTCTATGGACGGCTGTGGGGCCGAACGGCGAGCGTCAAAGCACTCGGTTTCTCTCCAGTAGTAGGCCTTTATTGACTAAATTGTAACATGACAACCTATGTGACTTTGGCAGGACTTTTTAGTGCCTACTTTTGAACTAGTGCGCTAAGATTTCAAACAAACGATCGGTGGGAATCCAACTTTCAGGGGAGGCCTCCCCTGCGTCTCTGGACGGCTGTGGGGCCGAACGGCGAGCGTCAAAGCACTCGGTTTCTCTCCAGTAGTAGGCCTTTATTGACTAAATTGTAACATGACGACCTATGTGACTTTGGCAGGACATTTTAGCGCCTACTTTTGAACTAGTGGGCTAAGATTTGAAACAAACGATCGGTGGGAATCCACCTTTCAGGTGAGTCCTCTTCCAAGCCTCTCGGAGGTCGTGGGCCCGAACGGCGAGCGTCAAAGCACTCGGTTTCGCTCCAGTATTAGGCCTTTATTGACTAAATTGTAACATGACAACCTATGTGACTTTGGGAGGACTTTTTAGCGCTTACTTTTGACCTAGTGCGCTAAGATTTGAAACAAACGATCGGTGGTAATCCAGCTTTCAGGGGAGGCCTCCCCCGAGTCTCTGGACAGCTGTGGGGCCGATCGGCGAGCGTTAAAGCAATCAGTTTCGGTCCAGTCGGAGGCCTTTATTGACTAAATTGTAACATGACGACCTATGTGACTTTGGGAGGACATTTTAGCGCCTACTTTTGAAATAGTGGGCTAAGATTTGAAACAAACGATCGGTGGGAATCCAGCTTTCAGGGGAGGCCTCTTCCAAGCCTCTCGGAGGTCGTGGGGCCGAACGGCGAGCGTCAAAGCACTCGGTTTCGCTCCAGTAGTCGGCCTTTATTGACTAAATTGTAATATGACGACATATGTGACTTTGGCAGGACTTTTTAGCGCCTACTTTTGAGCTACTGGGCTAAGATTTGAAACAAACGATCGGTCGGCAGCCAGCTTTCAGGGGAGGCCTCTTCCAAGCCTCTCGGAGGTCGTGGGCCCGAACGGCGAGCGTCAAAGCACTCGGTTTGGCTCCAGTAGTAGGCCTTTATTGACTAAATTGTAACATGACAACCTATGTGACTTTGGGAGGACTTTTTAGCGCTTACTTTTGACCTAGTGCGCTAAGATTTGAAACAAACGATCGGTGGGAATCCAGCTTTCAGGGGAGTCCTCCCCCGAATCTCTGGAAGGCTGTGGGGCCGAGCGGCGAGCGTTAAAGCACTCAGTTTCGCTCAAGTACCATGACGACCGATTTGACTTCGGCACGACTTTAGGTCGCTTAATTTCTGCCTCGCGGGCTAGGAATTTACACAGACAAGCCTTGGGAATCCAGCTTTAAAGGCAGGCCTCTTCCAAGCCTCTCGGAGCTTGTGAGGCCGAACGGCGAGCGTCAAAGCACTCTGTTTCGCTCCAGTAGTAGGCTTTTATTAACTAAATTGTAACATGACGACCTATGTGACTTTGGCAGGACTTTTTAGCGCTTACTTTTGAGCTAGTGGGCTAAGATTTGAAACAAACGATCGGTGGGAATCCAGCTTTCAGGGGAGTCCTCCCCCGAGTCTCTGGAAGGCTGTGGGGCCGAGCGGCGAGCGTTAAAGCACTCTGTTTCGCTCCAGTAGTAGGCCTTTATTGACTAAATTGTAGCATGACAACCTATGTGACTTTGGGAGAACTTTTTAGCGCTTACTTTTGACCTAGTGCGCTAAGATTTGAAACAAACGATCGGTGGGAATCCAGCTTTCAGGGGAGTCCTCCCCCGAGTCTCTGGAAAGCTGTGGGGCCGAGCGGCGAGCGTTAAAGCACTCGGTTTCGCTCAAGTAGTAGGCTTTTATTGACTAAATTGTAACATGACGACCTATGTGACTTTGGCAGGACTTTTTAGCGCTTACTTTTGAGCTAGTGGGCTAAGATTTGAAACAAACGATTGGTGGGAATCCGGCTTTCAGGGGAGGCCTCCCCCGAGTCTCTGGACGGCTGTGGGGGCGAACGGCGAGCGTTAAAGCACTCAGTTACGCTCAAGTACTATGACGACCGATTTGACTTCGGCACGACTTTAGGTCGCTTAAATTCTGCCTAGCGGGCTAGGAATTTACACAGACAAGCCTTGGGAATCCAGCTTTAAAGGGAGGCCTCTTCCAAGCCTCTCTGAGCTTGTGGGGCCGAACGGCGAGCGTCGAAGCACTCGGTTTCGCTCAAGTAGAAACCCTTTATTGACTAAATTGTAACATCACAACCTGTGTGAATTTGGCAGGAATATTTAGCGCTTACTTTTGAGCAAGTGGGCTAAGATTTGAAACAAACGATCGGTGGGAATCCAGCTTTCAGGGGAGGCCTCCCCCGAGTCTCTGGACGGCTGTGGGGCCGAACGGTGAGCGTCAAAGCACTTGGTTTCTCTCCAGTATTAGGCCTTTATTGAGTAAATTGTAACATGACGACCGATGTGGTTTTGGCAGGACTTTTTTGCGCCTACTTTTCAGCTACTGGGCTAAGATTTGAAACAAACGATCGGTGGGAATCCAGCTTTCAGGGGAGGCCTCTTCCAAGCCACTCGGAGGTCGTGGGGCCGAACGGCGAGCGTCAAAGCAATCGGTTTCGCTCCAGTAGTTGGCCTTTATTGACTAAATTGTAACATGACGACCTATGTGACTTTGGCAGGACTGTTTAGCGCCTACTTTTGAACTAGTGGGCTAAGATTTGAAACAAACGATCGGTGGGAATCCAGCTGTCAGGGGAGGCCTCTCCCGAGTCTCTGGACGGCTGTGGGGCCGAACGGCGAGCGTCAAAGCACTCGGTTTCTCTCCAGTAGTAGGCCTTTATTGACTAAATTGTAACATGACAACCTATGTGACTTTGGCAGGACTTTTTAGTGCCTACTTTTGAACTAGTGCGCTAAGATTTCAAACAAACGATCGGTGGGAATCCAACTTTCAGGGGAGGCCTCCCCTGCGTCTCTGGACGGCTGTGGGGCCGAACGGCGAGCGTCAAAGCACTCGGTTTCTCTCCAGTAGTAGGCCTTTATTGACTAAATTGTAACATGACGACCTATGTGACTTTGGCAGGACATTTTAGCGCCTACTTTTGAACTAGTGGGCTAAGATTTGAAACAAACGATCGGTGGGAATCCAGCTTTCAGGGGAGGCCTCTTCCAAGCCTCTCGGAGGTCGTGGGGCCGAACGGCGAGCGTCAAAGCACTCGGTTTCGCTCCAGTAGTCGGCCTTTATTGACTAAATTGTAACATGACGACATATGTGACTTTGGCAGGACTTTTTAGCGCCTACTTTTGAACTAGTGGGCTAAGATTTGAAACAAACGATCGGTGGGAATACAGCTTTCAGGGGAGGCCTCTCCCGAGTCTCTGGACGGCTGTGGGGCCGAACGGCGAGCGTCAAAGCACTCGGTTTCTCTCCAGTGGTAGGCCTTTATTGAGTAAATTATAACATGACGACCTATGTGATTTTGGCAGGACTTTGTAGCGCCTACTTTTCAGCGACTGGGCTAAGATTTGAAAAAACCAACGGTGGGAATCCAGCTTTCAGGGGAGACCTCTTCCAAGCCTCTCAGAGGTCGTGGGGCCGAACGGCGAGCGTCAAAGCACTCGGTTTCGCTCCAGTAGTAGGCCTTTATTGACTAAATTGTAACATGACGACCTATGTGACTTTGGAAGGACTTCTTATTGCTTACTTTTGAGCTAGTGGGCTAAGATGTGAAACAAACGATCGGTGGGAATCCAGCTTTCAGGGGAGGCCCCCCCCCCCCCGAGTCTCTGGACGGCTGTGGGGCCGAGCGGCGAGCGTAATAGCACTCAGTTTCGCTCGAGTACCATGACGACCGATTTGACTTCGGCACGACTTTAGGTCGCTTAATTTCAGCCTAGCGGGCTAGGAATTCACACAGACAAGCCTTGGGAATCCAGCTTTCAAGGGAGGCCTCTTTCAAGCCTCTCGGAGCTCGTGGGGCCGAACGGCGAGCGTCGAAGCACTCGGTTTCGCTCAAGTAGTAACCCTTTATTGACTAAATTGTAACATCACAACCAATGTGAATTTGGCAGGAATTTTTAGCGCTTACTTTTGAGCAAGTGGGCTAAGATTTGAAACAAACGATCGGTGGGAATCCAGCTTTCAGGGGAGGCCTCCCCCGAGTCTCTGGACGGCTGTGGGGCCGAACGGTGAGCGTCAAAGCACTCGGTTTCTCTCCAGTAGTTGGCCTTTATTGAGTAAATTGTAACATGACAACCTATGTGATTTTGGGAGGACTTTTTAGCGCTTACTTTTGACCAAGTGCGCTAAGATTTGAAACAAACGATCGGTGGGAATCCAGCTTTCAGGGGAGGCCTCCCCCGAGTCTCTGGACAGCTGTGGGGCCGATCCGCGAGGGTTAAAGCACTCAGTTTCGGTCCAGTCGGAGGCCTTTATTGACTAAATTGTAACATGACGACCTATGTGATTTTGGCAGGACATTTTAGCGCCTACTTTTGAGCTACTGGGCTAAGATTTGAAACAAACGATCGGTCGGCAGCCAGCTTTCAGGGGAGGCCTCTTCCAAGCCTCTCGGAGGTCGTGGGCCCAAACGGCGAGCGTCAACGCTCTCGGTTTCGCTCCAGTAGTAGGCCTTTATTGACTAAATTGTAACATGACAACCTATGTGACTTTGGGAGGACTTTTTAGCGCTTACTTTTGACCTAGTGCGCTAAGATTTGAAACAAACGATCGGTGGGAATCCAGCTTTCAGGGGAGTCCTCCCCCGAGTCTCTGGAAGGCTGTGGGGCCGAGCGGCGAGCGTTAAAGCACTCAGTTTCGCTCAAGTACCATGACGACCGATTTGACTTCGGCACGACTTTAGGTCGCTTAATTTCTGCCTCGCGGGCTAGGAATTTACACAGACAAGCCTTGGGAATCCAGCTTTAAAGGGAGGCCTCTTCCAAGCCTCTCGGAGCTTGTGAGGCCGAACGGCGAGCGTCAAAGCACTCTGTTTCGCTCCAGTAGTAGGCTTTTATTAACTAAATTGTAACATGACGACCTATGTGACTTTGGCAGGACTTTTTAGCGCTTACTTTTGAGCTAGTGGGCTAAGATTTGAAACAAACGATCGGTGGGAATCCAGCTTTCAGGGGAGTCCTCCCCCGAGTCTCTGGAAGGCTGTGGGGCCGAGCGGCGAGCGTTAAAGCACTCTGTTTCGCTCCAGTAGTAGGCCTTTATTGACTAAATTGTAGCATGACAACCTATGTGACTTTGGGAGGACTTTTTAGCGCTTACTTTTGACCTAGTGCGCTAAGATTTGAAACAAACGATTGGTGGGAATCCGGCTTTCAGGGGAGGCCTCCCCCGAGTCTCTGGACGGCTGTGGGGGCGAACGGCGAGCGTTAAAGCACTCAGTTACGCTCAAGTACCATGACGACCGATTTGACTTCGGCACGACTTTAGGTCGCTTAAATTCTGCCTAGCGGGCTAGGAATTTACACAGACAAGCCTTGGGAATCCAGCTTTAAAGGGAGGCTTCTTCCAAGCCTCTCGGAGCTCGTGAGGCCGAACGGCGAGCGTCAAAGCACTCGGTTTCGCTCCAGTAGTAGGCTTTTATTGACTAAATTGTAACATGACGACCTATGTGACTTTGGCAGGACTTTTTAGCGCTTACTTTTGAGCTAGTGGGCTAAGATTTTAAACAAACGATCGGTGGGAATCCAGCTTTCAGGGGAGGCCTCCCCCGAGTCTCTGGACGGCTGTGGGGGCGAACGGCGAGCGTCAAAGCGCTCGGTTTCTCTCCAGTAGTTGGCCTTTATTGAGTAAATTGTAACATGACGACCTATGTGATTTTGGCAGGACTTTTTAGCGCCTACTTTTCAGCTACTGGGCTAAGATTTGAAATAAACGATCGGTGGGAATCCAGCTTTCAGGGGAGGCCTCTTCCAAGCCTCTCGGAGGTCGTGGGCCCGAACGGCGAGCGTCAAAGCACTCTGTTTCGCTCCAGTAGCAGGCCTTTTTTTGACTAAATTGTAACATGACGACCTATGCCTCCCCCGAGTCTCTGGACTGCTGTGGGGCCGAGCGGCGACCTTTAAAGCACTCAGTTTCGCTCGAGTACCATGACGACCGATTTGACTTCGGCACGACTTTAGGTCGCTTAATTTCTGCCTAGCGGGCTAGGAATTTACACAGACAAGCCTTGGGAATCCAGCTTTAAAGGGAGGCCTCTTCCAAGCCTCTCGGAGCTCGTGAGGCCGAACGGCGAGCGTCAAAGCACTCGGTTTCGCTCCAGTAGTAGGCTTTTATTGACTAAATTGTAACATGACGACCTATGTGACTTTGGCAGGACTTTTTAGCGCTTACTTTTGAGCTAGTGGGCTAAGATTTGAAACACACGATCGGTGGGAATCCAGCTTTCAGGGGAGGCCTCCCCCGAGTCTCTGGACGGCTGTGGGGGCGAACGGCGAGCGTCAAAGCACTCGGTTTCTCTCCAGTGGTAGGCCTTTATTGAGTAAATTATAACATGACGACCTATGTGATTTTGGCAGGACTTTGTAGCGCCTACTTTTCAGCGACTGGGCTAAGATTTGAAAAAACCAACGGTGGGAATCCAGCTTTCAGGGGAGACCTCTTCCAAGCCTCTCAGAGGTCGTGGGGCCGAACGGCGAGCGTCAAAGCACTCGGTTTCGCTCCAGTAGTAGGCCTTTATTGACTAAATTGTAACATGACGACCTATGTGACTTTGGAAGGACTTCTTATTGCTTACTTTTGAGCTAGTGGGCTAAGATGTGAAACAAACGATCGGTGGGAATCCAGCTTTCAGGGGAGGCCCCCCCCCCCCCGAGTCTCTGGACGGCTGTGGGGCCGAGCGGCGAGCGTAATAGCACTCAGTTTCGCTCGAGTACCATGACGACCGATTTGACTTCGGCACGACTTTAGGTCGCTTAATTTCAGCCTAGCGGGCTAGGAATTCACACAGACAAGCCTTGGGAATCCAGCTTTCAAGGGAGGCCTCTTTCAAGCCTCTCGGAGCTCGTGGGGCCGAACGGCGAGCGTCGAAGCACTCGGTTTCGCTCAAGTAGTAACCCTTTATTGACTAAATTGTAACATCACAACCAATGTGAATTTGGCAGGAATTTTTAGCGCTTATTTTTGAGCAAGTGGGCTAAGATTTGAAACAAACGATCGGTGGGAATCCAGCTTTCAGGGGAGGCCTCCCCCGAGTCTCTGGACGGCTGTGGGGCCGAACGGTGAGCGTCAAAGCACTCGGTTTCTCTCCAGTAGTTGGCCTTTATTGAGTAAATTGTAACATGACAACCTATGTGATTTTGGGAGGACTTTTTAGCGCTTACTTTTGACCAAGTGCGCTAAGATTTGAAACAAACGATCGGTGGGAATCCAGCTTTCAGGGGAGGCCTCCCCCGAGTCTCTGGACAGCTGTGGGGCCGATCCGCGAGGGTTAAAGCACTCAGTTTCGGTCCAGTCGGAGGCCTTTATTGACTAAATTGTAACATGACGACCTATGTGATTTTGGCAGGACATTTTAGCGCCTACTTTTGAGCTACTGGGCTAAGATTTGAAACAAACGATCGGTCGGCAGCCAGCTTTCAGGGGAGGCCTCTTCCAAGCCTCTCGGAGGTCGTGGGCCCAAACGGCGAGCGTCAACGCTCTCGGTTTCGCTCCAGTAGTAGGCCTTTATTGACTAAATTGTAACATGACAACCTATGTGACTTTGGGAGGACTTTTTAGCGCTTACTTTTGACCTAGTGCGCTAAGATTTGAAACAAACGATCGGTGGGAATCCAGCTTTCAGGGGAGTCCTCCCCCGAGTCTCTGGAAGGCTGTGGGGCCGAGCGGCGAGCGTTAAAGCACTCAGTTTCGCTCAAGTACCATGACGACCGATTTGACTTCGGCACGACTTTAGGTCGCTTAATTTCTGCCTCGCGGGCTAGGAATTTACACAGACAAGCCTTGGGAATCCAGCTTTAAAGGGAGGCCTCTTCCAAGCCTCTCGGAGCTTGTGAGGCCGAACGGCGAGCGTCAAAGCACTCTGTTTCGCTCCAGTAGTAGGCTTTTATTAACTAAATTGTAACATGACGACCTATGTGACTTTGGCAGGACTTTTTAGCGCTTACTTTTGAGCTAGTGGGCTAAGATTTGAAACAAACGATCGGTGGGAATCCAGCTTTCAGGGGAGTCCTCCCCCGAGTCTCTGGAAGGCTGTGGGGCCGAGCGGCGAGCGTTAAAGCACTCTGTTTCGCTCCAGTAGTAGGCCTTTATTGACTAAATTGTAGCATGACAACCTATGTGACTTTGGGAGGACTTTTTAGCGCTTACTTTTGACCTAGTGCGCTAAGATTTGAAACAAACGATTGGTGGGAATCCGGCTTTCAGGGGAGGCCTCCCCCGAGTCTCTGGACGGCTGTGGGGGCGAACGGCGAGCGTTAAAGCACTCAGTTACGCTCAAGTACCATGACGACCGATTTGACTTCGGCACGACTTTAGGTCGCTTAAATTCTGCCTAGCGGGCTAGGAATTTACACAGACAAGCCTTGGGAATCCAGCTTTAAAGGGAGGCTTCTTCCAAGCCTCTCGGAGCTCGTGAGGCCGAACGGCGAGCGTCAAAGCACTCGGTTTCGCTCCAGTAGTAGGCTTTTATTGACTAAATTGTAACATGACGACCTATGTGACTTTGGCAGGACTTTTTAGCGCTTACTTTTGAGCTAGTGGGCTAAGATTTTAAACAAACGATCGGTGGGAATCCAGCTTTCAGGGGAGGCCTCCCCCGAGTCTCTGGACGGCTGTGGGGGCGAACGGCGAGCGTCAAAGCGCTCGGTTTCTCTCCAGTAGTTGGCCTTTATTGAGTAAATTGTAACATGACGACCTATGTGATTTTGGCAGGACTTTTTAGCGCCTACTTTTCAGCTACTGGGCTAAGATTTGAAATAAACGATCGGTGGGAATCCAGCTTTCAGGGGAGGCCTCTTCCAAGCCTCTCGGAGGTCGTGGGCCCGAACGGCGAGCGTCAAAGCACTCTGTTTCGCTCCAGTAGCAGGCCTTTTTTTGACTAAATTGTAACATGACGACCTATGCCTCCCCCGAGTCTCTGGACTGCTGTGGGGCCGAGCGGCGACCTTTAAAGCACTCAGTTTCGCTCGAGTACCATGACGACCGATTTGACTTCGGCACGACTTTAGGTCGCTTAATTTCTGCCTAGCGGGCTAGGAATTTACACAGACAAGCCTTGGGAATCCAGCTTTAAAGGGAGGCCTCTTCCAAGCCTCTCGGAGCTCGTGAGGCCGAACGGCGAGCGTCAAAGCACTCGGTTTCGCTCCAGTAGTAGGCTTTTATTGACTAAATTGTAACATGACGACCTATGTGACTTTGGCAGGACTTTTTAGCGCTTACTTTTGAGCTAGTGGGCTAAGATTTGAAACACACGATCGGTGGGAATCCAGCTTTCAGGGGAGGCCTCCCCCGAGTCTCTGGACGGCTGTGGGGGCGAACGGCGAGCGTCAAAGCGCTCGGTTTCTCTCCAGTAGTTGGCCTTTATTGAGTAAATTGTAACATGACGACCTATGTGATTTTGGCAGGACTTTTTAGCGCCTACTTTTCAGCTACTGGGCTAAGATTTGAAATAAACGATCGGTGGGAATCCAGCTTTCAGGGGAGGCCTCTTCCAAGCCTCTCAGAGGTCGTGGGCCCGAACGGCGAGCGTCAAAGCACTCTGTTTCGCTCCAGTAGTAGGCCTTTATTGACTAAATTGTAACATGACAACCTATGTGATTTTGGCAGGACTTTTTTGCGCCTACTTTTCAGCGACTGGGCTAAGATTTGAAACAAACGATCGGTGGGAATCCAGCTTTCAGGGGAGGCCTCCCCCGAGTCTCTGGACGGCTGTGGGGCCGAGCGGCGAGCGTTAAAGCACTCAGTTTCGCTCGAGTACCATGACGACCGATTTGACTTCGGCACGACTTTAGTCGCTTAATTTCTGCCTAGCGGGCTAGGAATTCACACAGACAAGCCTTGGGAATCCAGCTTTCAGGGGAGGCCTCTTCCAAGACTCTCGGAGGTCGTGGGCCCGAACGGCGAGCGTCAAAGCACTCTGTTTCGCTCCAGTAGTAGGCCTTTATTGAGTAAATTGTTTCATGACGACCTATGTGATTTTGGCAGGACTTTTTAGCGCCTAATTTTGAGCTAGTTGGCTAAGATTTAAAACAAACGATCGGTGGGAAGCCACCTTTCAGGGGAAGCCTCTTCCAAGCCTCTCGGAGGTCGTGGGCCCGAACGGCGAGCGTCAAAGCACTCTGTTTCGCTCCAGTATTAGGCCTTTATTGACTTAATTGTAACATGATAACCTATGTGACTTTGGGAGGACTTTTTAGTGCTTACTTTTGACCTAGTGCGCTAAGATTTGAAACAAACGATCGGTGGTAATCCAGCTTTCAGGGGAGGCCTCCCCCGAGTCTCTGGACAGCTGTGGGGCCGATCGGCGAGCGTTAAAGCACTCAGTTTCGGTCCAGTCGCAGGCCTTTATTGACTAAATTGTAACATGACGACCTATGTGATTTTGGCAGGACTTTTTAGCGCCTACTTTTCAGCTACTGGGCTAAGATTTGTAACAAACGATCGGTGGGAAGCCACCTTTCAGGGGAGGTCTCTTCCAAGACTCTCGGAGGTCGTGGACCCGAACGGCGAGCGTCAAAGCACTCTGTTTCGCTCCAGTAGTAGGCCTTTATTGAGTAAATTGTTTCATGACGACCTATGTGATTTTGGCAGGACTTTTTAGCGCCTACTTTTGAGCTAGTGGGCTAAGATTTAAAACAAACGATCGGTGGGAAGCCACCTTTCAGGGGAGGCCTCTTCCAAGCCTCTCGGAGGTCGTGGGCCCGAACGGCGAGCGTCAAAGCACTCTGTTTCGCTCCAGTATTAGGCCTTTATTGACTAAATTGTAACATGACAACCTATGTGACTTTGGGAGGACTTTTTAGCGCTTACTTTTTACCTAGTGCGCTAAGATTTGAAACAAACGATCGGTGGTAATCCAGCTTTCAGGGGAGGCCTCCCCCGAGTCTCTGGACAGCTGTGGGGCCGATCGGCGAGCGTTAAAGCAATCAGTTTCGGTCCAGTCGGAGGCCTTTATTGACTAAATTGTAACATGACGACCTATGTGATTTTGGCAGGACTTTTTAGCGCCTACTTTTCAGCTACTGGGCTAAGATTTGAAACAAACGATCGGTGGGAAGCCACCTTTCAGGGGAGGTCTCTTCCAAGACTCTCGGAGGTCGTGGGCCCGAACGGCGAGCGTCAAAGCACTCGGTTTCGCTCCAGTATTAGGCCTTTATTGACTAAATTGTAACATGACAACCTATGTGACTTTGGGAGGACTTTTTAGCGCTTACTTTTGACCAAGTGCGCTAAGATTTGAAACAAACGATCGGTGGGAATCCAGCTTTCAGGGGAGGCCTCCCCCGAGTCTCTGGACAGCTGTGGGGCCGATCGGCGAGCGTTAAAGCACTCAGTTTCGGTCCAGTCGGAGGCCTTTATTGACTAAATTGTAACATGACGACCTATGTGATTTTGGCAGGACATTTTAGCGCCTACTTTTGAGCTACTGGGCTAAGATTTGAAACAAACGATCGGTCGGCAGCCAGCTTTCAGGGGAGGCCTCTTCCAAGCCTCTCGGAGGTCGTGGGCCCAAACGGCGAGCGTCAAAGCACTCTGTTTCGCTCCAGTAGTAGGCTTTTATTAACTAAATTGTAACATGACGACCTATGTGACTTTGGCAGGACTTTTTAGCGCTTACTTTTGAGCTAGTGGGCTAAGATTTGAAACAAACGATCGGTGGGAATCCAGCTTTCAGGGGAGTCCTCCCCCGAGTCTCTGGAAGGCTGGGGGGCCGAGCGGCGAGCGTTAAAGCACTCTGTTTCGCTCCAGTAGTAGGCCTTTATTGACTAAATTGTAGCATGACAACCTATGTGATTTTGGGAGGACTTTTTAGCGCTTACTTTTGACCTAGTGCGCTAAGATTTTAAACAAACGATCGGTGGGAATCCAGCTTTCAGGGGAGTCCTCCCCCGAGTCTCTGGAAAGCTGTGGGGCCGAGCGGCGAGCGTTAAAGCACTCAGTTACGCTCAAGTACCATGACGACCGATTTGACTTCGGCACGACTTTAGGTCGCTTAATTTCTGCCTAGCCTAGACAAGCCTTGGGAATCCAGCTTTAAAGGGAGGCCTCTTCCAAGCCTCTCGGAGCTCGTGAGGCCGAACGGCGAGCGTCAAAGCACTCGGTTTCGCTCCAGTAGTAGGCTTTTTTTGACTAAATTGTAACATGACGACCTATGTGACTTTGGCAGGACTTTTTAGCGCTTACTTTTGAGCTAGTGGGCTAAGATTTGAAACAAACGATCGGTGGGAATCCAGCTTTCAGGGGAGGCCTCCCCCGAGTCTCTGGACGGCTGTGGGGGCGAACGGCGAGCGTCAAAGCGCTCGGTTTCTCTCCAGTAGTTGGCCTTTATTGAGTAAATTGTAACATGACGACCTATGTAATTTTGGCAGGACTTTTTAGCGCCTACTTTTCAGCTACTGGGCTAAGATTTGAAATAAACGATCGGTGGGAATCCAGCTTTCAGGGGAGGCCTCTTCCAAGCCTCTCGGAGGTCGTGGGCCCGAACGGCGAGCGTCAAAGCACTCTGTTTCGCTCCAGTAGCAGGCCTTTATTGACTAAATTGTAACATGACGACCTATGCCTCCCCCGAGTCTCTGGACTGCTGTGGGGCCGAGCGGCGACCTTTAAAGCACTCAGTTTCGCTCGAGTACCATGACGACCGATTTGACTTCGGCACGACTTTAGGTCGCTTAATTTCAGCCGAGCGGGCTAGGAATTCACACAGACAAGCCTTGGGAATCCAGCTTTCAAGGGAGGCCTCTTCCAAGACTCTCTGAGCTCGTGGGGCCGAACGGCGAGCGTCGAAGCACTCGGTTTCGCTCAAGTAGTAACCCTTTATTGACTAAATTGTAACATCACAACCTATGTGATTTTGGCAGGACTTTTTAGCGCCTACTTTTCAGCTACTGGGCTAAGATTTGAAACAAACGATCGGTGGGAAGCCACCTTTCAGGGGAGGTCTCTTCCAAGACTCTCGGAGGTCGTGGACCCGAACGGCGAGCGTCAAAGCACTCTGTTTCGCTCCAGTAGTAGGCCTTTATTGAGTAAATTGTTTCATGACGACCTATGTGATTTTGGCAGGACTTTTTAGCGCCTACTTTTGAGCTAGTGGGCTAAGATTTAAAACAAACGATCGGTGGGAAGCCACCTTTCAGGTGAGGCCTCTTCCAAGCCTCTCGGAGGTCGTGGGCCCGAACGGCGAGCGTCAAAGCACTCTGTTTCGCTCCAGTATTAGGCCTTTATTGACTAAATTGTAACATGACAACCTATGTGACTTTGGGAGGACTTTTTAGCGCTTACTTTTGACCTAGTGCGCTAAGATTTGAAACAAACGATCGGTGGTAATCCAGCTTTCAGGGGAGGCCTCCCCCGAGTCTCTGGACAGCTGTGGGGCCGATCGGCGAGCGTTAAAGCAATCAGTTTCGGTCCAGTCGGAGGCCTTTATTGACTAAATTGTAACATGACGACCTATGTGACTTTGGCAGGACTTTTTAGCGCCTACTTTTGAACTAGTGGGCTAAGATTTGAAACAAACGATCGGTGGGAATCCAGCTTTCAGGGGAGGCCTCTTCCAAGCCTCTCGGAGGTAGTGGGGCCGAACGGCGAGCGTCAAAGCACTCGGTTTCGCTCCAGTAGTCGGCCTTTATTGACTAAATTGTAACATGACGACATATGTGACTTAGGCAGGACTTTTTAGCGTCTACGTTTGAGCTACTGGGCTAAGATTTGAAACAAACGATCGGTCGGCAGCCAGCTTTCAGGGGAGGCCTCTTCCAAGCCTCTCGGAGGTCGTGGGCCCGAACGGCGAGCGTCAAAGCACTCGGTTTCGCTCCAGTAGTAGGCCTTTATTGACTAAATTGTAACATGACAACCTATGTGACTTTGGGAGGACTTTTTAGCGCTTACTTTTGACCTAGTGCGCTAAGATTTGAAACAAACGATCGGTGGGAATCCAGCTTTCAGGGGAGTCCTCCCCCGAGTCTCTGGAAGGCTGTGGGGCCGAGCGGCGAGCGTTAAAGCACTCAGTTTCGCTCAAGTACCATGACGACCGATTTGACTTCGGCACGACTTTAGGTCGCTTAATTTCTGCCTCGCGGGCTAGGAATTTACACAGACAAGCCTTGGGAATCCAGCTTTAAAGGGAGGCCTCTTCCAAGCCTCTCGGAGCTTGTGAGGCCGAACGGCGAGCGTCAAAGCACTCTGTTTCGCTCCAGTAGTAGGCTTTTATTGACTAAATTGTAACATGACGACCTATGTGACTTTGGCAGGACGTTTTAGCGCTTACTTTTGAGCTAGTGGGCTAAGATTTGAAACAAACGATCGGTGGGAATCCAGCTTTCAGGGGAGTCCTCCCCCGAGTCTCTGGAAGGCTGTGGGGCCGAGCGGCGAGCGTTAAAGCACTCTGTTTCGCTCCAGTAGTAGGCCTTTATTGACTAAATTGTAGCATGACAACCTATGTGACTTTGGGAGGACTTTTTAGCGCTTACTTTTGAGCTAGTGCGCTAAGATTTGAAACAAACGTTCGGTGGGAATCCAGCTTTCAGGGGAGTCCTCCCCCGAGTCTCTGGAAAGCTGTGGGGCCGAGCGGCGAGCGTTAAAGCACTGGGTTTCGCTCAAGTAGTAGGCTTTTATTGACTAAATTGTAACATGACGACCTATGTGACTTTGGCAGGACTTTTTAGCGCTTACTTTTGAGCTAGTGGGCTAAGATTTGAAACAAACGATTGGTGGGAATCCGGCTTTCAGGGGAGGCCTCCCCCGAGTCTCTGGACGGCTGTGGGGGCGAACGGCGAGCGTTAAAGCACTCAGTTACGCTCAAGTACCATGACGACCGATTTGACTTCGGCACGACTTTAGGTCGCTTAATTTCTGCCTAGCGGGCTAGGAATTTACACAGACAAGCCTTGGGAATCCAGCTTTAAAGGGAGGCCTCTTCCAAGCCTCTCGGAGCTCGTGAGGCCGAACGGCGAGCTTCAAAGCACTCGGTTTCGCTCCAGTAGTAGGCTTTTATTGACTAAATTGTAACATGACGACCTATGTGACTTTGGCAGGACTTTTTAGCGCTTACTTTTGAGCTAGTGGGCTAAGATTTGAAACACACGATCGGTGGGAATCCAGCTTTCAGGGGAGGCCTCCCCCGAGTCTCTGGACGGCTGTGGGGGCGAACGGCGAGCGTCAAAGCGCTCGGTTTCTCTCCAGTAGTTGGCCTTTATTGAGTAAATTGTAACATGACGACCTATGTAATTTTGGCAGGACTTTTTAGCGCCTACTTTTCAGCTACTGGGCTAAGATTTGAAATAAACGATCGGTGGGAATCCAGCTTTCAGGGGAGGCCTCTTCCAAGCCTCTCGGAGGTCGTGGGCCCGAACGGCGAGCGTCAAAGCACTCTGTTTCGCTCCAGTAGCAGGCCTTTATTGACTAAATTGTAACATGACGACCTATGCCTCCCCCGAGTCTCTGGACTGCTGTGGGGCCGAGCGGCGACCTTTAAAGCACTCAGTTTCGCTCGAGTACCATGACGACCGATTTGACTTCGGCACGACTTTAGGTCGCTTAATTTCAGCCGAGCGGGCTAGGAATTCACACAGACAAGCCTTGGGAATCCAGCTTTCAAGGGAGGCCTCTTCCAAGACTCTCTGAGCTCGTGGGGCCGAACGGCGAGCGTCGAAGCACTCGGTTTCGCTCAAGTAGTAACCCTTTATTGACTAAATTGTAACATCACAACCTATGTGAATTTGGCAGGAATTTTCAGCGCTTACTTTTGAGCAAGTGGGCTAAGATTTGAAACAAACGATCGGTGGGAATCCAGCTTTCAGGGGAGGCCTCCCCCGAGTCTCTGGACAGCTGTGGGGCCGATCGGCGAGCGTTAAAGCACTCAGTTTCGGTCCAGTCGGAGGCCTTTATTGACTAAATTGTAACATGACGACCTATGTGATTTTGGCAGGACTTTTTAGCGCCTACTTTTCAGCTACTGGGCTAAGATTTGAAACAAACGATCGGTGGGAAGCCACCTTTCAGGGGAGGTCTCTTCCAAGACTCTCGGAGGTCGTGGACCCGAACGGCGAGCGTCAAAGCACTCTGTTTCGCTCCAGTAGTAGGCCTTTATTGAGTAAATTGTTTCATGACGACCTATGTGATTTTGGCAGGACTTTTTAGCGCCTACTTTTGAGCTAGTGGGCTAAGATTTAAAACAAACGATCGGTGGGAAGCCACCTTTCAGGTGAGGCCTCTTCCAAGCCTCTCGGAGGTCGTGGGCCCGAACGGCGAGCGTCAAAGCACTCTGTTTCGCTCCAGTATTAGGCCTTTATTGACTAAATTGTAACATGACAACCTATGTGACTTTGGGAGGACTTTTTAGCGCTTACTTTTGACCTAGTGCGCTAAGATTTGAAACAAACGATCGGTGGTAATCCAGCTTTCAGGGGAGGCCTCCCCCGAGTCTCTGGACAGCTGTGGGGCCGATCGGCGAGCGTTAAAGCAATCAGTTTCGGTCCAGTCGGAGGCCTTTATTGACTAAATTGTAACATGACGACCTATGTGACTTTGGCAGGACTTTTTAGCGCCTACTTTTGAACTAGTGGGCTAAGATTTGAAACAAACGATCGGTGGGAATCCAGCTTTCAGGGGAGGCCTCTTCCAAGCCTCTCGGAGGTAGTGGGGCCGAACGGCGAGCGTCAAAGCACTCGGTTTCGCTCCAGTAGTCGGCCTTTATTGACTAAATTGTAACATGACGACATATGTGACTTTGGCAGGACTTTTTAGCGTCTACGTTTGAGCTACTGGGCTAAGATTTGAAACAAACGATCGGTCGGCAGCCAGCTTTCAGGGGAGGCCTCTTCCAAGCCTCTCGGAGGTCGTGGGCCCGAACGGCGAGCGTCAAAGCACTCGGTTTCGCTCCAGTAGTAGGCCTTTATTGACTAAATTGTAACATGACAACCTATGTGACTTTGGGAGGACTTTTTAGCGCTTACTTTTGACCTAGTGCGCTAAGATTTGAAACAAACGATCGGTGGGAATCCAGCTTTCAGGGGAGTCCTCCCCCGAGTCTCTGGAAGGCTGTGGGGCCGAGCGGCGAGCGTTAAAGCACTCAGTTTCGCTCAAGTACCATGACGACCGATTTGACTTCGGCACGACTTTAGGTCGCTTAATTTCTGCCTCGCGGGCTAGGAATTTACACAGACAAGCCTTGGGAATCCAGCTTTAAAGGGAGGCCTCTTCCAAGCCTCTCGGAGCTTGTGAGGCCGAACGGCGAGCGTCAAAGCACTCTCTTTCGCTCCAGTAGTAGGCTTTTATTGACTAAATTGTAACATGACGACCTATGTGACTTTGGCAGGACGTTTTAGCGCTTACTTTTGAGCTAGTGGGCTAAGATTTGAAACAAACGATCGGTGGGAATCCAGCTTTCAGGGGAGTCCTCCCCCGAGTCTCTGGAAGGCTGTGGGGCCGAGCGGCGAGCGTTAAAGCACTCTGTTTCGCTCCAGTAGTAGGCCTTTATTGACTAAATTGTAGCATGACAACCTATGTGACTTTGGGAGGACTTTTTAGCGCTTACTTTTGAGCTAGTGCGCTAAGATTTGAAACAAACGTTCGGTGGGAATCCAGCTTTCAGGGGAGTCCTCCCCCGAGTCTCTGGAAAGCTGTGGGGCCGAGCGGCGAGCGTTAAAGCACTGGGTTTCGCTCAAGTAGTAGGCTTTTATTGACTAAATTGTAACATGACGACCTATGTGACTTTGGCAGGACTTTTTAGCGCTTACTTTTGAGCTAGTGGGCTAAGATTTGAAACAAACGATTGGTGGGAATCCGGCTTTCAGGGGAGGCCTCCCCCGAGTCTCTGGACGGCTGTGGGGGCGAACGGCGAGCGTTAAAGCACTCAGTTACGCTCAAGTACCATGACGACCGATTTGACTTCGGCACGACTTTAGGTCGCTTAATTTCTGCCTAGCGGGCTAGGAATTTACACAGACAAGCCTTGGGAATCCAGCTTTAAAGGGAGGCCTCTTCCAAGCCTCTCGGAGCTCGTGAGGCCGAACGGCGAGCTTCAAAGCACTCGGTTTCGCTCCAGTAGTAGGCTTTTATTGACTAAATTGTAACATGACGACCTATGTGACTTTGGCAGGACTTTTTAGCGCTTACTTTTGAGCTAGTGGGCTAAGATTTGAAACACACGATCGGTGGGAATCCAGCTTTCAGGGGAGGCCTCCCCCGAGTCTCTGGACGGCTGTGGGGGCGAACGGCGAGCGTCAAAGCGCTCGGTTTCTCTCCAGTAGTTGGCCTTTATTGAGTAAATTGTAACATGACGACCTATGTGATTTTGGCAGGACTTTTTAGCGCCTACTTTTCAGCTACTGGGCTAAGATTTGAAATAAACGATCGGTGGGAATCCAGCTTTCAGGGGAGGCCTCTTCCAAGTCTCTCGGAGGTCGTGGGCCCGAACGGCGAGCGTCAAAGCACTCTGTTTCGCTCCAGTAGTAGGCCTTTATTGACTAAATTGTAACATGACAACCTATGTGATTTTGGCAGGACTTTTTTGCGCCTACTTTTCAGCGACTGGGCTAAGATTTGAAACAAACGATCGGTGGGAATCCAGCTTTCAGGGGAGGCCTCCCCCGAGTCTCTGGACGGCTGTGGGGCCGAGCGGCGAGCGTTAAAGCACTCAGTTTCGCTCGAGTACCATGACGACCGATTTGACTTCGGCACGACTTTAGTCGCTTAATTTCTGCCTAGCGGGCTAGGAATTCACACAGACAAGCCTTGGGAATCCAGCTTTCAGGGGAGGCCTCTTCCAAGACTCTCGGAGGTCGTGGACCCGAACGGCGAGCGTCAAAGCACTCTGTTTCGCTCCAGTAGTAGGCCTTTATTGAGTAAATTGTTTCATGACGACCTATGTGATTTTGGCAGGACTTTTTAGCGCCTACTTTTCAGCTACTGGGCTAAGATTTGTAACAAACGATCGGTGGGAAGCCACCTTTCAGGGGAGGTCTCTTCCAAGACTCTCGGAGGTCGTGGACCCGAACGGCGAGCGTCAAAGCACTCTGTTTCGCTCCAGTAGTAGGCCTTTATTGAGTAAATTGTTTCATGACGACCTATGTGATTTTGGCAGGACTTTTTAGCGCCTACTTTTGAGCTAGTTGGCTAAGATTTAAAACAAACGATCGGTGGGAAGCCACCTTTCAGGGGAAGCCTCTTCCAAGCCTCTCGGAGGTCGTGGGCCCGAACGGCGAGCGTCAAAGCACTCTGTTTCGCTCCAGTATTAGGCCTTTATTGACTAAATTGTAACATGACAACCTATGTGACTTTGGGAGGACTTTTTAGTGCTTACTTATGACCTAGTGCGCTAAGATTTGAAACAAACGATCGGTGGTAATCCAGCTTTAAGGGGAGGCCTCCCCCGAGTCTCTGGACAGCTGTGGGGCCGATCGGCGAGCGTTAAAGCACTCAGTTTCGGTCCAGTCGCAGGCCTTTATTGACTAAATTGTAACATGACGACCTATGTGATTTTGGCAGGACTTTTTAGCGCCTACTTTTCAGCTACTGGGCTAAGATTTGAAACAAACGATCGGTGGGAAGCCACCTTTCAGGGGAGGTCTCTTCCAAGACTCTCGGAGGTCGTGGACCCGAACGGCGAGCGTCAAAGCACTCTGTTTCGCTCCAGTAGTAGGCCTTTATTGAGTAAATTGTTTCATGACGACCTATGTGATTTTGGCAGGACTTTTTAGCGCCTACTTTTGAGCTAGTGGGCTAAGATTTAAAACAAACGATCGGTGGGAAGCCACCTTTCAGGGGAGGCCTCTTCCAAGCCTCTCGGAGGTCGTGGGCCCGAACGGCGAGCGTCAAAGCACTCTGTTTCGCTCCAGTATTAGGCCTTTATTGACTAAATTGTAACATGACAACCTATGTGACTTTGGGAGGACTTTTTAGCGCTTACTTTTTACCTAGTGCGCTAAGATTTGAAACAAACGATCGGTGGTAATCCAGCTTTCAGGGGAGGCCTCCCCCGAGTCTCTGGACAGCTGTGGGGCCGATCGGCGAGCGTTAAAGCAATCAGTTTCGGTCCAGTCGGAGGCCTTTATTGACTAAATTGTAACATGACGACCTATGTGATTTTGGCAGGACTTTTTAGCGCCTACTTTTCAGCTACTGGGCTAAGATTTGAAACAAACGATCGGTGGGAAGCCACCTTTCAGGGGAGGTCTCTTCCAAGACTCTCGGAGGTCGTGGGCCCGAACGGCGAGCGTCAAAGCACTCGGTTTCGCTCCAGTATTAGGCCTTTATTGACTAAATTGTAACATGACAACCTATGTGACTTTGGGAGGACTTTTTAGCGCTTACTTTTGACCAAGTGCGCTAAGATTTGAAACAAACGATCGGTGGGAATCCAGCTTTCAGGGGAGGCCTCCCCCGAGTCTCTGGACAGCTGTGGGGCCGATCGGCGAGCGTTAAAGCACTCAGTTTCGGTCCAGTCGGAGGCCTTTATTGACTAAATTGTAACATGACGACCTATGTGATTTTGGCAGGACATTTTAGCGCCTACTTTTAAGCTACTGGGCTAAGATTTGAAACAAACGATCGGTCGGCAGCCAGCTTTCAGGGGAGGCCTCTTCCAAGCCTCTCGGAGGTCGTGGGCCCAAACGGCGAGCGTCAAAGCACTCTGTTTCGCTCCAGTAGTAGGCTTTTATTAACTAAATTGTAACATGACGACCTATGTGACTTTGGCAGGACTTTTTAGCGCTTACTTTTGAGCTAGTGGGCTAAGATTTGAAACAAACGATCGGTGGGAATCCAGCTTTCAGGGGAGTCCTCCCCCGAGTCTCTGGAAGGCTGTGGGGCCGAGCGGCGAGCGTTAAAGCACTCTGTTTCGCTCCAGTAGTAGGCTTTTATTAACTAAATTGTAACATGACGACCTATGTGACTTTGGCAGGACTTTTTAGCGCTTACTTTTGAGCTAGTGGGCTAAGATTTGAAACAAACGATCGGTGGGAATCCAGCTTTCAGGGGAGTCCTCCCCCGAGTCTCTGGAAGGCTGTGGGGCCGAGCGGCGAGCGTTAAAGCACTCTGTTTCGCTCCAGTAGTAGGCCTTTATTGACTAAATTGTAGCATGACAACCTATGTGATTTTGGGAGGACTTTTTAGCGCTTACTTTTGACCTAGTGCGCTAAGATTTGAAACAAACGATCGGTGGGAATCCAGCTTTCAGGGGAGTCCTCCCCCGAGTCTCTGGAAAGCTGTGGGGCCGAGCGGCGAGCGTTAAAGCACTCAGTTACGCTCAAGTACCATGACGACCGATTTGACTTCGGCACGACTTTAGGTTGCTTAATTTCTGCCTAGCCTAGACAAGCCTTGGGAATCCAGCTTTAAAGGGAGGCCTCTTCCAAGCCTCTCGGAGCTCGTGAGGCCGAACGGCGAGCGTCAAAGCACTCGGTTTCGCTCCAGTAGTAGGCTTTTATTGACTAAATTGTAACATGACGACCTATGTGACTTTGGCAGGACTTTTTAGCGCTTACTTTTGAGCAAGTGGGCTAAGATTTGAAACAAACGATCGGTGGGAATCCAGCTTTCAGGGGAGGCCTCCCCCGAGTCTCTGGACAGCTGTGGGGCCGATCGGCGAGCGTTAAAGCACTCAGTTTCGGTCCAGTCGGAGGCCTTTATTGACTAAATTGTAACATGACGACCTATGTGATTTTGGCAGGACTTTTTAGCGCCTACTTTTCAGCTACTGGGCTAAGATTTGAAACAAACGATCGGTGGGAAGCCACCTTTCAGGGGAGGTCTCTTCCAAGACTCTCGGAGGTCGTGGACCCGAACGGCGAGCGTCAAAGCACTCTGTTTCGCTCCAGTAGTAGGCCTTTATTGAGTAAATTGTTTCATGACGACCTATGTGATTTTGGCAGGACTTTTTAGCGCCTACTTTTGAGCTAGTGGGCTAAGATTTAAAACAAACGATCGGTGGGAAGCCACCTTTCAGGTGAGGCCTCTTCCAAGCCTCTCGGAGGTCGTGGGCCCGAACGGCGAGCGTCAAAGCACTCTGTTTCGCTCCAGTATTAGGCCTTTATTGACTAAATTGTAACATGACAACCTATGTGACTTTGGGAGGACTTTTTAGCGCTTACTTTTGACCTAGTGCGCTAAGATTTGAAACAAACGATCGGTGGTAATCCAGCTTTCAGGGGAGGCCTCACCCGAGTCTCTGGACAGCTGTGGGGCCGATCGGCGAGCGTTAAAGCAATCAGTTTCGGTCCAGTCGGAGGCCTTTATTGACTAAATTGTAACATGACGACCTATGTGACTTTGGCAGGACTTTTTAGCGCCTACTTTTGAACTAGTGGGCTAAGATTTGAAACAAACGATCGGTGGGAATCCAGCTTTCAGGGGAGGCCTCTTCCAAGCCTCTCGGAGGTCGTGGGGCCGAACGGCGAGCGTCAAAGCACTCGGTTTCGCTCCAGTAGTCGGCCTTTATTGACTAAATTGTAACATGATGACATATGTGACTTTGGCAGGACTTTTTAGCGCCTACTTTTGAGATACTGGGCTAAGATTTGAAACAAACGATCGGTCGGCAGCCAGCTTTCAGGGGAGGCCTCTTCCAAGCCTCTCGGAGGTCGTGGGCCCGAACGGCGAGCGTTAAAGCACTCAGTTTCGCTCAAGTACCATGACGACCGATTTGACTTCGGCACGACTTTAGGTCGCTTAATTTCTGCCTCGCGGGCTAGGAATTTACACAGACAAGCCTTGGGAATCCAGCTTTAAAGGGAGGCCTCTTCCAAGCCTCTCGGAGCTTGTGAGGCCGAACGGCGAGCGTCAAAGCACTCTGTTTCGCTCCAGTAGTAGGCTTTTATTAACTAAATTGTAACATGACGACCTATGTGACTTTGGCAGGACTTTTTAGCGCTTACTTTTGAGCTAGTGGGCTAAGATTTGAAACAAACGATCGGTGGGAATCCAGCTTTCAGGGGAGTCCTCCCCCGAGTCTCTGGAAGGCTGTGGGGCTGAGTGGCGAGCGTTAAAGCACTCTGTTTCGCTCCAGTAGTAGGCCTTTATTGACTAAATTGTAGCATGACAACCTATGTGACTTTGGGAGGACTTTTTAGCGCTTGATTTTGACCTAGTGCGCTAAGATTTGAAACAAACGATCGGTGGGAATCCAGCTTTCAGGGGAGTCCTCCCCCGAATCTCTGGAAAGCTGTGGGGCCGAGCGGCGAGCGTTAAAGCACTCGGTTTCGCTCAAGTAGTAGGCTTTTATTGACTAAATTGTAACATGACGACCTATGTGACTTTGGCAGGACTTTTTAGCGCTTACTTTTGAGCTAGTGGGCTAAGATTTGAAACAAACGATTGGTGGGAATCCGGCTTTCAGGGGAGGCCTCCCCCGAGTCTCTGGACAGCTGTGGGGGCGAACGGCGAGCGTTAAAGCACTCAGTTACGCTCAAGTACCATGACGACCGATTTGACTTCGGCACGACTTTAGGTCGCTTAAATTCTGCCTAGCGGGCTAGGAATTTACACAGACAAGCCTTGGGAATCCAGCTTTAAAGGGAGGCCTCTTCCAAGCCTCTCGGAGCTCGTGAGGCCGAACGGCGAGCGTCAAAGCACTCGGTTTCGCTCCAGTAGTAGGCTTTTATTGACTAAATTGTAACATGACGACCTATGTGACTTTGGCAGGACTTTTTAGCGCTTACTTTTGAGCTAGTGGGCTAAGATTTTAAACAAACGATCGGTGGGAATCCAGCTTTCAGGGGAGGCCTCCCCCGAGTCTCTGGACGGCTGTGGGGGCGAACGGCGAGCGTCAAAGCGCTCGGTTTCTCTCCAGTAGTTGGCCTTTATTGAGTAAATTGTAACATGACGACCTATGTGATTTTGGCAGGACTTTTTAGCGCCTACTTTTCAGCTACTGGGCTAAGATTTGAAATAAACGATCGGTGGGAATCCAGCTTTCAGGGGAGGCCTCTTCCAAGCCTCTCGGAGGTCGTGGGCCCGAACGGCGAGCGTCAAAGCACTCTGTTTCGCTCCAGTAGCAGGCCTTTATTGACTAAATTGTAACATGACGACCTATGCCTCCCCCGAGTCTCTGGACTGCTGTGGGGCCGAGCGGCGACCTTTAAAGCACTCAGTTTCGCTCGAGTACCATGACGACCGATTTGACTTCGGCACGACTTTAGGTCGCTTAATTTCTGCCTAGCGGGCTAGGAATTTACACAGACAAGCCTTGGGAATCCAGCTTTAAAGGGAGGCCTCTTCCAAGCCTCTCGGAGCTCGTGAGGCCGAACGGCGAGCGTCAAAGCACTCGGTCTCGCTCCAGTAGTAGGCTTTTATTGACTAAATTGTAACATGACGACCTATGTGACTTTGGCAGGACTTTTTAGCGCTTACTTTTGAGCTAGTGGGCTAAGATTTGAAACACACGATCGGTGGGAATCCAGCTTTCAGGGGAGGCCTCCCCCGAGTCTCTGGACGGCTGTGGGGGCGAACGGCGAGCGTCAAAGCGCTCGGTTTCTCTCCAGTAGTTGGCCTTTATTGAGTAAATTGTAACATGACGACCTATGTGATTTTGGCAGGACTTTTTAGCGCCTACTTTTCAGCTACTGGGCTAAGATTTGAAATAAACGATCGGTGGGAATCCAGCTTTCAGGGGAGGCCTCTTCCAAGCCTCTCGGAGGTCGTGGGCCCGAACGGCGAGCGTCAAAGCACTCTGTTTCGCTCCAGTATTAGGCCTTTATTGACTAAATTGTAACATGACAACCTATGTGACTTTGGGAGGACTTTTTAGCGCTTACTTTTGACCTAGTGCGCTAAGATTTGAAACAAACGATCGGTGGTAATCCAGCTTTCAGGGGAGGCCTCACCCGAGTCTCTGGACAGCTGTGGGGCCGATCGGCGAGCGTTAAAGCAATCAGTTTCGGTCCAGTCGGAGGCCTTTATTGACTAAATTGTAACATGACGACCTATGTGACTTTGGCAGGACTTTTTAGCGCCTACTTTTGAACTAGTGGGCTAAGATTTGAAACAAACGATCGGTGGGAATCCAGCTTTCAGGGGAGGCCTCTTCCAAGCCTCTCGGAGGTCGTGGGCCCGAACGGCGAGCGTCAAAGCACTCTGTTTCGCTCCAGTAGTAGGCCTTTATTGACTAAATTGTAACATGACAACCTATGTGATTTTGGCAGGACTTTTTTGCGCCTACTTTTCAGCGACTGGGCTAAGATTTGAAACAAACGATCGGTGGGAATCCAGCTTTCAGGGGAGGCCTCCCCCGAGTCTCTGGACGGCTGTGGGGCCGAGCGGCGAGCGTTAAAGCACTCAGTTTCGCTCGAGTACCATGACGACCGATTTGACTTCGGCACGACTTTAGTCGCTTAATTTCTGCCTAGCGGGCTAGGAATTCACACAGACAAGCCTTGGGAATCCAGCTTTCAGGGGAGGCCTCTTCCAAGACTCTCGGAGGTCGTGGACCCGAACGGCGAGCGTCAAAGCACTCTGTTTCGCTCCAGTAGTAGGCCTTTATTGAGTAAATTGTTTCATGACGACCTATGTGATTTTGGCAGGACTTTTTAGCGCCTACTTTTGAGCTAGTTGGCTAAGATTTAAAACAAACGATCGGTGGGAAGCCACCTTTCAGGGGAAGCCTCTTCCAAGCCTCTCGGAGGTCGTGGGCCCGAACGGCGAGCGTCAAAGCACTCTGTTTCGCTCCAGTATTAGGCCTTTATTGACTAAATTGTAACATGATAACCTATGTGACTTTGGGAGGACTTTTTAGTGCTTACTTTTGACCTAGTGCGCTAAGATTTGAAACAAACGATCGGTGGTAATCCAGCTTTCAGGGGAGGCCTCCCCCGAGTCTCTGGACAGCTGTGGGGCCGATCGGCGAGCGTTAAAGCACTCAGTTTCGGTCCAGTCGCAGGCCTTTATTGACTAAATTGTAACATGACGACCTATGTGATTTTGGCAGGACCTTTTAGCGCCTACTTTTCAGCTACTGGGCTAAGATTTGTAACAAACGATCGGTGGGAAGCCACCTTTCAGGGGAGGTCTCTTCCAAGACTCTCGGAGGTCGTGGACCCGAACGGCGAGCGTCAAAGCACTCTGTTTCGCTCCAGTAGTAGGCCTTTATTGAGTAAATTGTTTCATGACGACCTATGTGATTTTGGCAGGACTTTTTAGCGCCTACTTTTGAGCTACTGGGCTAAGATTTGAAACAAACGATCGGTCGGCAGCCAGCTTTCAGGGGAGGCCTCTTCCAAGCCTCTCGGAGGTCGTGGGCCCAAACGGCGAGCGTCAAAGCACTCTGTTTCGCTCCAGTAGTAGGCTTTTATTAACTAAATTGTAACATGACGACCTATGTGACTTTGGCAGGACTTTTTAGCGCTTACTTTTGAGCTAGTGGGCTAAGATTTGAAACAAACGATCGGTGGGAATCCAGCTTTCAGGGGAGTCCTCCCCCGAGTCTCTGGAAGGCTGTGGGGCCGAGCGGCGAGCGTTAAAGCACTCTGTTTCGCTCCAGTAGTAGGCCTTTATTGACTAAATTGTAGCATGACAACCTATGTGATTTTGGGAGGACTTTCTAGCGCTTACTTTTGACCTAGTGCGCTAAGATTTGAAACAAACGATCGGTGGGAATCCAGCTTTCAGGGGAGTCCTCCCCCGAGTCTCTGGAAAGCTGTGGGGCCGAGCGGCGAGCGTTAAAGCACTCAGTTACGCTCAAGTACCATGACGACCGATTTGACTTCGGCACGACTTTAGGTCGCTTAATTTCTGCCTAGCCTAGACAAGCCTTGGGAATCCAGCTTTAAAGGGAGGCCTCTTCCAAGCCTCTCGGAGCTCGTGAGGCCAAACGGCGAGCGTCAAAGCACTCGGTTTCGCTCCAGTAGTAGGCTTTTTTTGACTAAATTGTAACATGACGACCTATGTGACTTTGGCAGGACTTTTTAGCGCTTACTTTTGAGCTAGTGGGCTAAGATTTGACACAAACGATCGGTGGGAATCCAGCTTTCAGGGGAGGCCTCCCCCGAGTCTCTGGACAGCTGTGGGGCCGATCGGCGAGCGTTAAAGCACTCAGTTTCGGTCCAGTCGGAGGCCTTTATTGACTAAATTGTAACATGACGACCTATGTGATTTTGGCAGGACTTTTTAGCGCCTACTTTTCAGCTACTGGGCTAAGATTTGAAACAAACGATCGGTGGGAAGCCACCTTTCAGGGGAGGTCTCTTCCAAGACTCTCGGAGGTCGTGGACCCGAACGGCGAGCGTCAAAGCACTCTGTTTCGCTCCAGTAGTAGTCCTTTATTGAGTAAATTGTTTCATGACGACCTATGTGATTTTGGCAGGACTTTTTAGCGCCTACTTTTGAGCTAGTGGGCTAAGATTTAAAACAAACGATCGGTGGGAAGCCACCTTTCAGGTGAGGCCTCTTCCAAGCCTCTCGGAGGTCGTGGGCCCGAACGGCGAGCGTCAAAGCACTCTGTTTCGCTCCAGTATTAGGCCTTTATTGACTAAATTGTAACATGACAACCTATGTGACTTTGGCAGGACTTTTTTGCGCCTACTTTTCAGCGACTGGGCTAAGATTTGAAACAAACGATCGGTGGGAATCCAGCTTTCAGGGGAGGCCTCCCCCGAGTCTCTGGACGGCTGTGGGGCCGAGCGGCGAGCGTTAAAGCACTCAGTTTCGCTCGAGTACCATGACGACCGATTTGACTTCGGCACGACTTTAGTCGCTTAATTTCTGCCTAGCGGGCTAGGAATTCACACAGACAAGCCTTGGGAATCCAGCTTTCAGGGGAGGCCTCTTCCAAGACTCTCGGAGGTCGTGGACCCGAACGGCGAGCGTCAAAGCACTCTGTTTCGCTCCAGTAGTAGGCCTTTATTGAGTAAATTGTTTCATGACGACCTATGTGATTTTGGCAGGACTTTTTAGCGCCTACTTTTGAGCTAGTTGGCTAAGATTTAAAACAAACGATCGGTGGGAAGCCACCTTTCAGGGGAAGCCTCTTCCAAGCCTCTCGGAGGTCGTGGGCCCGAACGGCGAGCGTCAAAGCACTCTGTTTCGCTCCAGTATTAGGCCTTTATTGACTAAATTGTAACATGATAACCTATGTGACTTTGGGAGGACTTTTTAGTGCTTACTTTTGACCTAGTGCGCTAAGATTTGAAACAAACGATCGGTGGTAATCCAGCTTTCAGGGGAGGCCTCCCCCGAGTCTCTGGACGGCTGTGGGGGCGAACGGCGAGCGTCAAAGCGCTCGGTTTCCCTCCAGTAGTTGGCCTTTATTGAGTAAATTGTAACATGACGACCTATGTGATTTTGGCAGGACTTTTTAGCGCCTACTTTTCAGCTACTGGGCTAAGATTTGAAATAAACGATCGGTGGGAATCCAGCTTTCAGGGGAGGCCTCTTCCAAGCCTCTCAGAGGTCGTGGGCCCGAACGGCGAGCGTCAAAGCACTCTGTTTCGCTCCAGTAGTAGGCCTTTATTGACTAAATTGTAACATGACAACCTATGTGATTTTGGCAGGACTTTTTTGCTCCTACTTTTCAGCGACTGGGCTAAGATTTGAAACAAACGATCGGTGGGAATCCAGCTTTCAGGGGAGGCCTCCCCCGAGTCTCTGGACGGCTGTGGGGCCGAGCGGCGAGCGTTAAAGCACTCAGTTTCGCTCGAGTACCATGACGACCGATTTGACTTCGGCACGACTTTAGTCGCTTAATTTCTGCCTAGCGGGCTAGGAATTCACACAGACAAGCCTTGGGAATCCAGCTTTCAGGGGAGGCCTCTTCCAAGACTCTCGGAGGTCGTGGGCCCGAACGGCGAGCGTCAAAGCACTCTGTTTCGCTCCAGTAGTAGGCCTTTATTGAGTAAATTGTTTCATGACGACCTATGTGATTTTGGCAGGACTTTTTAGCGCCTACTTTTGAGCTAGTTGGCTAAGATTTAAAACAAACGATCGGTGGGAAGCCACCTTTCAGGGGAAGCCTCTTCCAAGCCTCTCGGAGGTCGTGGGCCCGAACGGCGAGCGTCAAAGCACTCTGTTTCGCTCCAGTATTAGGCCTTTATTGACTTAATTGTAACATGATAACCTATGTGACTTTGGGAGGACTTTTTAGTGCTTACTTTTGACCTAGTGCGCTAAGATTTGAAACAAACGATCGGTGGTAATCCAGCTTTCAGGGGAGGCCTCCCCCGAGTCTCTGGACAGCTGTGGGGCCGATCGGCGAGCGTTAAAGCACTCAGTTTCGGTCCAGTCGCAGGCCTTTATTGACTAAATTGTAACATGACGACCTATGTGATTTTGGCAGGACTTTTTAGCGCCTACTTTTCAGCTACTGGGCTAAGATTTGTAACAAACGATCGGTGGGAAGCCACCTTTCAGGGGAGGTCTCTTCCAAGACTCTCGGAGGTCGTGGACCCGAACGGCGAGCGTCAAAGCACTCTGTTTCGCTCCAGTAGTAGGCCTTTATTGAGTAAATTGTTTCATGACGACCTATGTGATTTTGGCAGGACTTTTTAGCGCCTACTTTTGAGCTAGTGGGCTAAGATTTAAAACAAACGATCGGTGGGAAGCCACCTTTCAGGGGAGGCCTCTTCCAAGCCTCTCGGAGGTCGTGGGCCCGAACGGCGAGCGTCAAAGCACTCTGTTTCGCTCCATTATTAGGCCTTTATTGACTAAATTGTAACATGACAACCTATGTGACTTTGGGAGGACTTTTTAGCGCTTACTTTTTACCTAGTGCGCTAAGATTTGAAACAAACGATCGGTGGTAATCCAGCTTTCAGGGGAGGCCTCCCCCGAGTCTCTGGACAGCTGTGGGGCCGATCGGCGAGCGTTAAAGCACTCAGTTTCGGTCCAGTCGGAGGCCTTTATTGACTAAATTGTAACATGACGACCTATGTGATTTTGGCAGGACTTTTTAGCGCCTACTTTTCAGCTACTGGGCTAAGATTTGAAACAAACGATCGGTGGGAAGCCACCTTTCAGGGGAGTTCTCTTCCAAGACTCTCGGAGGTCGTGGGCCCGAACGGCGAGCGTCAAAGCACTCGGTTTCGCTCCAGTATTAGGCCTTTATTGACTAAATTGTAACATGACAACCTATGTGACTTTGGGAGGACTTTTTAGCGCTTACTTTTGACCAAGTGCGCTAAGATTTGAAACAAACGATCGGTGGGAATCCAGCTTTCAGGGGAGGCCTCCCCCGAGTCTCTGGACAGCTGTGGGGCCGATCGGCGAGCGTTAAAGCACTCAGTTTCGGTCCAGTCGGAGGCCTTTATTGACTAAATTGTAACATGACGACCTATGTGATTTTGGCAGGACATTTTAGCGCCTACTTTTGAGCTACTGGGCTAAGATTTGAAACAAACGATCGGTCGGCAGCCAGCTTTCAGGGGAGGCCTCTTCCAAGCCTCTCGGAGGTCGTGGGCCCAAACGGCGAGCGTCAAAGCACTCTGTTTCGCTCCAGTAGTAGGCTTTTATTAACTAAATTGTAACATGACGACCTATGTGACTTTGGCAGGACTTTTTAGCGCTTACTTTTGAGCTAGTGGGCTAAGATTTGAAACAAACGATCGGTGGGAATCCAGCTTTCAGGGGAGTCCTCCCCCGAGTCTCTGGAAGGCTGTGGGGCCGAGCGGCGAGCGTTAAAGCACTCTGTTTCGCTCCAGTAGTAGGCCTTTATTGACTAAATTGTAGCATGACAACCTATGTGATTTTGGGAGGACTTTTTAGCGCTTACTTTTGACCTAGTGCGCTAAGATTTGAAACAAACGATCGGTGGGAATCCAGCTTTCAGGGGAGTCCTCCCCCGAGTCTCTGGAAAGCTGTGGGGCCGAGCGGCGAGCGTTAAAGCACTCAGTTACGCTCAAGTACCATGACGACCGATTTGACTTCGGCACGACTTTAGGTCGCTTAATTTCTGCCTAGCCTAGACAAGCCTTGGGAATCCAGCTTTAAAGGGAGGCCTCTTCCAAGCCTCTCGGAGCTCGTGAGGCCGAACGGCGAGCGTCAAAGCACTCGGTTTCGCTCCAATAGTAGGCTTTTTTTGACTAAATTGTAACATGACGACCTATGTGACTTTGGCAGGACTTTTTAGCGCTTACTTTTGAGCTAGTGGGCTAAGATTTGAAACAAACGATCGGTGGGAATCCAGCTTTCAGGGGAGGCCTCCCCCGAGTCTCTGGACGGCTGTGGGGGCGAACGGCGAGCGTCAAAGCGCTCGGTTTCTCTCCAGTAGTTGGCCTTTATTGAGTAAATTGTAACATGACGACCTATGTAATTTTGGCAGGACTTTTTAGCGCCTACTTTTCAGCTACTGGGCTAAGATTTGAAATAAACGATCGGTGGGAATCCAGCTTTCAGGGGAGGCCTCTTCCAAGCCTCTCGGAGGTCGTGGGCCCGAACGGCGAGCGTCAAAGCACTCTGTTTCGCTCCAGTAGCAGGCCTTTATTGACTAAATTGTAACATGACGACCTATGCCTCCCCCGAGTCTCTGGACTGCTGTGGGGCCGAGCGGCGACCTTTAAAGCACTCAGTTTCGCTCGAGTACCATGACGACCGATTTGACTTCGGCACGACTTTAGGTCGCTTAATTTCAGCCGAGCGGGCTAGGAATTCACACAGACAAGCCTTGGGAATCCAGCTTTCAAGGGAGGCCTCTTCCAAGACTCTCTGAGCTCGTGGGGCCGAACGGCGAGCGTCGAAGCACTCGGTTTCGCTCAAGTAGTAACCCTTTATTGACTAAATTGTAACATCACAACCTATGTGAATTTGGCAGGAATTTTCAGCGCTTACTTTTGAGCAAGTGGGCTAAGATTTGAAACAAACGATCGGTGGGAATCCAGCTTTCAGGGGAGGCCTCCCCCGAGTCTCTGGACGGCTGTGGGGCCGAGCGGCGAGCGTTAAAGCACTCAGTTTCGCTCGAGTACCATGACGACCGATTTGACTTTGGCACGACTTTAGTGGCTTAATTTCTGCCTAGCGGGCTAGGAATTCACACAGACAAGCCTTGGGAATCCAGCTTTCAGGGGAGGCCTCTTCCAAGACTCTCGGAGGTCGTGGACCCGAACGGCGAGCGTCAAAGCACTCTGTTTCGCTCCAGTAGTAGGCCTTTATTGACTAAATTGTAGCATGACAACCTATGTGATTTTGGGAGGACTTTTTAGCGCTTACTTTTGACCTAGTGCGCTAAGATTTGAAACAAACGATCGGTGGTAATCCAGCTTTCAGGGGAGGCCTCCCCCGAGTCTCTGGACAGCTGTGGGGCCGATCGGCGAGCGTTAAAGCACTCAGTTTCGGTCCAGTCGCAGGCCTTTATTGACTAAATTGTAACATGACGACCTATGTGATTTTGGCAGGACTTTTTAGCGCCTACTTTTCAGCTACTGGGCTAAGATTTGAAACAAACGATCGGTGGGAAGCCACCTTTCAGGGGAGGTCTCTTCCAAGACTCTCGGAGGTCGTGGACCCGAACGGCGAGCGTCAAAGCACTCTGTTTCGCTCCAGTAGTAGGCCTTTATTGAGTAAATTGTTTCATGACGACCTATGTGATTTTGGCAGGACTTTTTAGCGCCTACTTTTGAGCTAGTGGGCTAAGATTTAAAACAAACGATCGGTGGGAAGCCACCTTTCAGGGGAGGCCTCTTCCAAGCCTCTCGGAGGTCGTGGGCCCGAACGGCGAGCGTCAAAGCACTCTGTTTCGCTCCAGTATTAGGCCTTTATTGACTAAATTGTAACATGACAACCTATGTGACTTTGGGAGGACTTTTTAGCGCTTACTTTTTACCGAGTGCGCTAAGATTTGAAACAAACGATCGGTGGTAATCCAGCTTTCAGGGGAGGCCTCCCCCGAGTCTCTGGACAGCTTTTGGGCCGATCGGCGAGCGTTAAAGCAATCAGTTTCGGTCCAGTCGGAGGCCTTTATTGACTAAATTGTAACATGACGACCTATGTGATTTTGGCAGGACTTTTTAGCGCCTACTTTTCAGCTACTGGGCTAAGATTTGAAACAAACGATCGGTGGGAAGCCACCTTTCAGGGGAGGTCTCTTCCAAGACTCTCGGAGGTCGTGGGCCCGAACGGCGAGCGTCAAAGCACTCGGTTTCGCTCCAGTATTAGGCCTTTATTGACTAAATTGTAACATGACAACCTATGTGACTTTGGGAGGACTTTTTAGCGCTTACTTTTGACCAAGTGCGCTAAGATTTGAAACAAACGATCGGTGGGAATCCAGCTTTCAGGGGAGGCCTCCCCCGAGTCTCTGGACAGCTGTGGGGCCGATCGGCGAGCGTTAAAGCACTCAGTTTCGGTCCAGTCGGAGGCCTTTATTGACTAAATTGTAACATGACGACCTATGTGATTTTGGCAGGACATTTTAGCGCCTACTTTTAAGCTACTGGGCTAAGATTTGAAACAAACGATCGGTCGGCAGCCAGCTTTCAGGGGAGGCCTCTTCCAAGCCTCTCGGAGGTCGTGGGCCCAAACGGCGAGCGTCAAAGCACTCTGTTTCGCTCCAGTAGTAGGCTTTTATTAACTAAATTGTAACATGACGACCTATGTGACTTTGGCAGGACTTTTTAGCGCTTACTTTTGAGCTAGTGGGCTAAGAATTGAAACAAACGATCGGTGGGAATCCAGCTTTCAGGGGAGTCCTCCCCCGAGTCTCTGGAAGGCTGTGGGGCCGAGCGGCGAGCGTTAAAGCACTCTGTTTCGCTCCAGTAGTAGGCTTTTATTAACTAAATTGTAACATGACGACCTATGTGACTTTGGCAGGACTTTTTAGCGCTTACTTTTGAGCTAGTGGGCTAAGATTTGAAACAAACGATCGGTGGGAATCCAGCTTTCAGGGGAGTCCTCCCCCGAGTCTCTGGAAGGCTGTGGGGCCGAGCGGCGAGCGTTAAAGCACTCTGTTTCGCTCCAGTAGTAGGCCTTTATTGACTAAATTGTAGCATGACAACCTATGTGATTTTGGGAGGACTTTTTAGCGCTTACTTTTGACCTAGTGCGCTAAGATTTGAAACAAACGATCGGTGGGAATCCAGCTTTCAGGGGAGTCCTCCCCCGAGTCTCTGGGAAGCTGTGGGGCCGAGCGGCGAGCGTTAAAGCACTCAGTTACGCTCAAGTACCATGACGACCGATTTGACTTCGGCACGACTTTAGGTCGCTTAATTTCTGCCTAGCCTAGACAAGCCTTGGGAATCCAGCTTTAAAGGGAGGCCTCTTCCAAGCCTCTCGGAGCTCGTGAGGCCGAACGGCGAGCGTCAAAGCACTCGGTTTCGCTCCAGTAGTAGGCTTTTATTGACTAAATTGTAACATGACGACCTATGTGACTTTGGCAGGACTTTTTAGCGCTTACTTTTGAGCAAGTGGGCTAAGATTTGAAACAAACGATCGGTGGGAATCCAGCTTTCAGGGGAGGCCTCCCCCGAGTCTCTGGACAGCTGTGGGGCCGATCGGCGAGCGTTAAAGCACTCAGTTTCGGTCCAGTCGGAGGCCTTTATTGACTAAATTGTAACATGACGACCTATGTGATTTTGGCAGGACTTTTTAGCGCCTACTTTTCAGCTACTGGGCTAAGATTTGAAACAAACGATCGGTGGGAAGCCACCTTTCAGGGGAGGTCTCTTCCAAGACTCTCGGAGGTCGTGGACCCGAACGGCGAGCGTCAAAGCACTCTGTTTCGCTCCAGTAGTAGGCCTTTATTGAGTAAATTGTTTCATGACGACCTATGTGATTTTGGCAGGACTTTTTAGCGCCTACTTTTGAGCTAGTGGGCTAAGATTTAAAACAAACGATCGGTGGGAAGCCACCTTTCAGGTGAGGCCTCTTCCAAGCCTCTCGGAGGTCGTGGGCCCGAACGGCGAGCGTCAAAGCACTCTGTTTCGCTCCAGTATTAGGCCTTTATTGACTAAATTGTAACATGACAACCTATGTGACTTTGGGAGGACTTTTTAGCGCTTACTTTTGACCTAGTGCGCTAAGATTTGAAACAAACGATCGGTGGTAATCCAGCTTTCAGGGGAGGCCTCACCCGAGTCTCTGGACAGCTGTGGGGCCGATCGGCGAGCGTTAAAGCAATCAGTTTCGGTCCAGTCGGAGGCCTTTATTGACTAAATTGTAACATGACGACCTATGTGATTTTGGCAGGACTTTTTAGCGCCTACTTTTCAGCTACTGGGCTAAGATTTGAAACAAACGATCGGTGGGAAGCCACCTTTCAGGGGAGGTCTCTTCCAAGACTCTCGGAGGTCGTGGACCCGAACGGCGAGCGTCAAAGCACTCTGTTTCGCTCCAGTAGTCGGCCTTTATTGACTAAATTGTAACATGATGACATATGTGACTTTGGCAGGACTTTTTAGCGCCTACTTTTGAGATACTGGGCTAAGATTTGAAACAAACGATCGGTCGGCAGCCAGCTTTCAGGGGAGGCCTCTTCCAAGCCTCTCGGAGGTCGTGGGCCCGAACGGCGAGCGTTAAAGCACTCAGTTTCGCTCAAGTACCATGACGACCGATTTGACTTCGGCACGACTTTAGGTCGCTTAATTTCTGCCTCGCGGGCTAGGAATTTACACAGACAAGCCTTGGGAATCCAGCTTTAAAGGGAGGCCTCTTCCAAGCCTCTCGGAGCTTGTGAGGCCGAACGGCGAGCGTCAAAGCACTCTGTTTCGCTCCAGTAGTAGGCTTTTATTAACTAAATTGTAACATGACGACCTATGTGACTTTGGCAGGACTTTTTAGCGCTTACTTTTGAGCTAGTGGGCTAAGATTTGAAACAAACGATCGGTGGGAATCCAGCTTTCAGGGGAGTCCTCCCCCGAGTCTCTGGAAGGCTGTGGGGCTGAGTGGCGAGCGTTAAAGCACTCTGTTTCGCTCCAGTAGTAGGCCTTTATTGACTAAATTGTAGCATGACAACCTATGTGACTTTGGGAGGACTTTTTAGCGCTTACTTTTGACCTAGTGCGCTAAGATTTGAAACAAACGATCGGTGGGAATCCAGCTTTCAGGGGAGTCCTCCCCCGAATCTCTGGAAAGCTGTGGGGCCGAGCGGCGAGCGTTAAAGCACTCGGTTTCGCTCAAGTAGTAGGCTTTTATTGACTAAATTGTAACATGACGACCTATGTGACTTTGGCAGGACTTTTTAGCGCTTACTTTTGAGCTAGTGGGCTAAGATTTGAAACAAACGATTGGTGGGAATCCGGCTTTCAGGGGAGGCCTCCCCCGAGTCTCTGGACAGCTGTGGGGGCGAACGGCGAGCGTTAAAGCACTCAGTTACGCTCAAGTACCATGACGACCGATTTGACTTCGGCACGACTTTAGGTCGCTTAAATTCTGCCTAGCGGGCTAGGAATTTACACAGACAAGCCTTGGGAATACAGCTTTAAAGGGAGGCCTCTTCCAAGCCTCTCGGAGCTCGTGAGGCCGAACGGCGAGCGTCAAAGCACTCGGTTTCGCTCCAGTAGTAGGCTTTTATTGACTAAATTGTAACATGACGACCTATGTGACTTTGGCAGGACTTTTTAGCGCTTACTTTTGAGCTAGTGGGCTAAGATTTTAAACAAACGATCGGTGGGAATCCAGATTTCAGGGGAGGCCTCCCCCGAGTCTCTGGACGGCTGTGGGGGCGAACGGCGAGCGTCAAAGCGCTCGGTTTCTCTCCAGTAGTTGGCCTTTATTGAGTAAATTGTAACATGACGACCTATGTGATTTTGGCAGGACTTTTTAGCGCCTACTTTTCAGCTACTGGGCTAAGATTTGAAATAAACGATCGGTGGGAATCCAGCTTTCAGTGGAGGCCTCTTCCAAGCCTCTCGGAGGTCGTGGGCCCGAACGGCGAGCGTCAAAGCACTCTGTTTCGCTCCAGTATTAGGCCTTTATTGACTAAATTGTAACATGACAACCTATGTGACTTTGGGAGGACTTTTTAGCGCTTACTTTTGACCTAGTGCGCTAAGATTTGAAACAAACGATCGGTGGTAATCCAGCTTTCAGGGGAGGCCTCACCCGAGTCTCTGGACAGCTGTGGGGCCGATCGGCGAGCGTTAAAGCAATCAGTTTCGGTCCAGTCGGAGGCCTTTATTGACTAAATTGTAACATGACGACCTATGTGACTTTGGCAGGACTTTTTAGCGCCTACTTTTGAACTAGTGGGCTAAGATTTGAAACAAACGATCGGTGGGAATCCAGCTTTCAGGGGAGGCCTCTTCCAAGCCTCTCGGAGGTCGTGGGCCCGAACGGCGAGCGTCAAAGCACTCTGTTTCGCTCCAGTAGTAGGCCTTTATTGACTAAATTGTAACATGACAACCTATGTGATTTTGGCAGGACTTTTTTGCGCCTACTTTTCAGCGACTGGGCTAAGATTTGAAACAAACGATCGGTGGGAATCCAGCTTTCAGGGGAGGCCTCCCCCGAGTCTCTGGACGGCTGTGGGGCCGAGCGGCGAGCGTTAAAGCACTCAGTTTCGCTCGAGTACCATGACGACCGATTTGACTTCGGCACGACTTTAGTCGCTTAATTTCTGCCTAGCGGGCTAGGAATTCACACAGACAAGCCTTGGGAATCCAGCTTTCAGGGGAGGCCTCTTCCAAGACTCTCGGAGGTCGTGGACCCGAACGGCGAGCGTCAAAGCACTCTGTTTCGCTCCAGTAGTAGGCCTTTATTGAGTAAATTGTTTCATGACGACCTATGTGATTTTGGCAGGACTTTTTAGCGCCTACTTTTGAGCTAGTTGGCTAAGATTTAAAACAAACGATCGGTGGGAAGCCACCTTTCAGGGGAAGCCTCTTCCAAGCCTCTCGGAGGTCGTGGGCCCGAACGGCGAGCGTCAAAGCACTCTGTTTCGCTCCAGTATTAGGCCTTTATTGACTAAATTGTAACATGATAACCTATGTGACTTTGGGAGGACTTTTTAGTGCTTACTTTTGACCTAGTGCGCTAAGATTTGAAACAAACGATCGGTGGTAATCCAGCTTTCAGGGGAGCCCTCCCCCGAGTCTCTGGACAGCTGTGGGGCCGATCGGCGAGCGTTAAAGCACTCAGTTTCGGTCCAGTCGCAGGCCTTTATTGACTAAATTGTAACATGACGACCTATGTGATTTTGGCAGGACCTTTTAGCGCCTACTTTTCAGCTACTGGGCTAAGATTTGTAACAAACGATCGGTGGGAAGCCACCTTTCAGGGGAGGTCTCTTCCAAGACTCTCGGAGGTCGTGGACCCGAACGGCGAGCGTCAAAGCACTCTGTTTCGCTCCAGTAGTAGGCCTTTATTGAGTAAATTGTTTCATGACGACCTATGTGATTTTGGCAGGACTTTTTAGCGCCTACTTTTGAGCTACTGGGCTAAGATTTGAAACAAACGATCGGTCGGCAGCCAGCTTTCAGGGGAGGCCTCTTCCAAGCCTCTCGGAGGTCGTGGGCCCAAACGGCGAGCGTCAAAGCACTCTGTTTCGCTCCAGTAGTAGGCTTTTATTAACTAAATTGTAACATGACGACCTATGTGACTTTGGCAGGACTTTTTAGCGCTTACTTTTGAGCTAGTGGGATAAGATTTGAAACAAACGATCGGTGGGAATCCAGCTTTCAGGGGAGTCCTCCCCCGAGTCTCTGGAAGGCTGTGGGGCCGAGCGGCGAGCGTTAAAGCACTCTGTTTCGCTCCAGTAGTAGGCCTTTATTGACTAAATTGTAGCATGACAACCTATGTGATTTTGGGAGGACTTTCTAGCGCTTACTTTTGACCTAGTGCGCTAAGATTTGAAACAAACGATCGGTGGGAATCCAGCTTTCAGGGGAGTCCTCCCCCGAGTCTCTGGAAAGCTGTGGGGCCGAGCGGCGAGCGTTAAAGCACTCAGTTACGCTCAAGTACCATGACGACCGATTTGACTTCGGCACGACTTTAGGTCGCTTAATTTCTGCCTAGCCTAGACAAGCCTTGGGAATCCAGCTTTAAAGGGAGGCCTCTTCCAAGCCTCTCGGAGCTCGTGAGGCCAAACGGCGAGCGTCAAAGCACTCGGTTTCGCTCCAGTAGTAGGCTTTTTTTGACTAAATTGTAACATGACGACCTATGTGACTTTGGCAGGACTTTTTAGCGCTTACTTTTGAGTTAGTGGGCTAAGATTTGAAACAAACGATCGGTGGGAATCCAGCTTTCAGGGGAGGCCTCCCCCGAGTCTCTGGACAGCTGTGGGGCCGATCGGCGAGCGTTAAAGCACTCAGTTTCGGTCCAGTCGGAGGCCTTTATTGACTAAATTGTAACATGACGACCTATGTGATTTTGGCAGGACTTTTTAGCGCCTACTTTTCAGCTACTGGGCTAAGATTTGAAACAAACGATCGGTGGGAAGCCACCTTTCAGGTGAGGCCTCTTCCAAGCCTCTCGGAGGTCGTGGGCCCGAACGGCGAGCGTCAAAGCACTCTGTTTCGCTCCAGTATTAGGCCTTTATTGACTAAATTGTAACATGACAACCTATGTGAATTTGGCAGGACTTTTTTGCGCCTACTTTTCAGCGACTGGGCTAAGATTTGAAACAAACGATCGGTGGGAATCCAGCTTTCAGGGGAGGCCTCCCCCGAGTCTCTGGACGGCTGTGGGGCCGAGCGGCGAGCGTTAAAGCACTCAGTTTCGCTCGAGTACCATGACGACCGATTTGACTTCGGCACGACTTTAGTCGCTTAATTTCTGCCTAGCGGGCTAGGAATTCACACAGACAAGCCTTGGGAATCCAGCTTTCAGGGGAGGCCTCTTCCAAGACTCTCGGAGGTCGTGGACCCGAACGGCGAGCGTCAAAGCACTCTGTTTCGCTCCAGTAGTAGGCCTTTATTGAGTAAATTGTTTCATGACGACCTATGTGATTTTGGCAGGACTTTTTAGCGCCTACTTTTGAGCTAGTTGGCTAAGATTTAAAACAAACGATCGGTGGGAAGCCACCTTTCAGGGGAAGCCTCTTCCAAGCCTCTCGGAGGTCGTGGGCCCGAACGGCGAGCGTCAAAGCACTCTGTTTTGCTCCAGTATTAGGCCTTTATTGACTAAATTGTAACATGATAACCTATGTGACTTTGGGAGGACTTTTTAGTGCTTACTTTTGACCTAGTGCGCTAAGATTTGAAACAAACGATCGGTGGTAATCCAGCTTTCAGGGGAGGCCTCCCCCGAGTCTCTGGACAG
The DNA here is from genome assembly GCF_024500275.1 of Phycodurus eques. Lineage (NCBI taxonomy): Eukaryota > Metazoa > Chordata > Actinopteri > Syngnathiformes > Syngnathidae > Phycodurus > Phycodurus eques. The sequence goes on from NW_026904046.1 coordinate 152,338, forward strand.
CTGTGGGGCCGATCGGCGAGCGTTAAAGCACTCAGTTTCGGTCCAGTCGCAGGCCTTTATTGACTAAATTGTAACATGACGACCTATGTGATTTTGGCAGGACCTTTTAGCGCCTACTTTTCAGCTACTGGGCTAAGATTTGTAACAAACGATCGGTGGGAAGCCACCTTTCAGGGGAGGTCTCTTCCAAGACTCTCGGAGGTCGTGGACCCGAACGGCGAGCGTCAAAGCACTCTGTTTCGCTCCAGTAGTAGGCCTTTATTGAGTAAATTGTTTCATGACGACCTATGTGATTTTGGCAGGACTTTTTAGCGCCTACTTTTGAGCTACTGGGCTAAGATTTGAAACAAACGATCGGTCGGCAGCCAGCTTTCAGGGGAGGCCTCTTCCAAGCCTCTCGGAGGTCGTGGGCCCAAACGGCGAGCGTCAAAGCACTCTGTTTCGCTCCAGTAGTAGGCTTTTATTAACTAAATTGTAACATGACGACCTATGTGACTTTGGCAGGACTTTTTAGCGCTTACTTTTGAGCTAGTGGGCTAAGATTTGAAACAAACGATCGGTGGGAATCCAGCTTTCAGGGGAGTCCTCCCCCGAGTCTCTGGAAGGCTGTGGGGCCGAGCGGCGAGCGTTAAAGCACTCTGTTTCGCTCCAGTAGTAGGCTTTTATTAACTAAATTGTAACATGACGACCTATGTGACTTTGGCAGGACTTTTTAGCGCTTACTTTTGAGCTAGTGGGCTAAGATTTGAAACAAACGATCGGTGGGAATCCAGCTTTCAGGGGAGTCCTCCCCCGAGTCTCTGGAAGGCTGTGGGGCTGAGTGGCGAGCGTTAAAGCACTCTGTTTCGCTCCAGTAGTAGGCCTTTATTGACTAAATTGTAGCATGACAACCTATGTGACTTTGGGAGGACTTTTTAGCGCTTACTTTTGACCTAGTGCGCTAAGATTTGAAACAAACGATCGGTGGGAATCCAGCTTTCAGGGGAGTCCTCCCCCGAATCTCTGGAAAGCTGTGGGGCCGAGCGGCGACCGTTAAAGCACTCGGTTTCGCTCAAGTAGTAGGCTTTTATTGACTAAATTGTAACATGACGACCTATGTGACTTTGGCAGGACTTTTTAGCGCTTACTTTTGAGCTAGTGGGCTAAGATTTGAAACAAACGATTGGTGGGAATCCGGCTTTCAGGGGAGGCCTCCCCCGAGTCTCTGGACAGCTGTGGGGGCGAACGGCGAGCGTTAAAGCACTCAGTTACGCTCAAGTACCATGACGACCGATTTGACTTCGGCACGACTTTAGGTCGCTTAAATTCTGCCTAGCGGGCTAGGAATTTACACAGACAAGCCTTGGGAATCCAGCTTTAAAGGGAGGCCTCTTCCAAGCCTCTCGGAGCTCGTGAGGCCGAACGGCGAGCGTCAAAGCACTCGGTTTCGCTCCAGTAGTAGGCTTTTATTGACTAAATTGTAACATGACGACCTATGTGACTTTGGCAGGACTTTTTAGCGCTTACTTTTGAGCTAGTGGGCTAAGATTTTAAACAAACGATCGGTGGGAATCCAGCTTTCAGGGGAGGCCTCCCCCGAGTCTCTGGACGGCTGTGGGGGCGAACGGCGAGCGTCAAAGCACTCGGTTTCTCTCCAGTAGTTGGCCTTTATTGAGTAAATTGTAACATGACGACCTATGTGATTTTGGCAGGACTTTTTAGCGCCTACTTTTCAGCTACTGGGCTAAGATTTGAAATAAACGATCGGTGGGAATCCAGCTTTCAGGGGAGGCCTCTTCCAAGCCTCTCGGAGGTCGTGGGCCCGAACGGCGAGCGTCAAAGCACTCTGTTTCGCTCCAGTAGCAGGCCTTTATTGACTAAATTGTAACATGACGACCTATGCCTCCCCCGAGTCTCTGGACTGCTGTGGGGCCGAGCGGCGACCTTTAAAGCACTCAGTTTCGCTCGAGTACCATGACGACCGATTTGACTTCGGCACGACTTTAGGTCGCTTAATTTCTGCCTAGCGGGCTAGGAATTTACACAGACAAGCCTTGGGAATCCAGCTTTAAAGGGAGGCCTCTTCCAAGCCTCTCGGAGCTCGTGAGGCCGAACGGCGAGCGTCAAAGCACTCGGTCTCGCTCCAGTAGTAGGCTTTTATTGACTAAATTGTAACATGACGACCTATGTGACTTTGGCAGGACTTTTTAGCGCTTACTTTTGAGCTAGTGGGCTAAGATTTGAAACACACGATCGGTGGGAATCCAGCTTTCAGGGGAGGCCTCCCCCGAGTCTCTGGACGGCTGTGGGGGCGAACGGCGAGCGTCAAAGCGCTCGGTTTCTCTCCAGTAGTTGGCCTTTATTGAGTAAATTGTAACATGACGACCTATGTGATTTTGGCAGGACTTTTTAGCGCCTACTTTTCAGCTACTGGGCTAAGATTTGAAATAAACGATCGGTGGGAATCCAGCTTTCAGGGGAGGCCTCTTCCAAGCCTCTCGGAGGTCGTGGGCCCGAACGGCGAGCGTCAAAGCACTCTGTTTCGCTCCAGTATTAGGCCTTTATTGACTAAATTGTAACATGACAACCTATGTGACTTTGGGAGGACTTTTTAGCGCTTACTTTTGACCTAGTGCGCTAAGATTTGAAACAAACGATCGGTGGTAATCCAGCTTTCAGGGGAGGCCTCACCCGAGTCTCTGGACAGCTGTGGGGGCGATCGGCGAGCGTTAAAGCAATCAGTTTCGGTCCAGTCGGAGGCCTTTATTGACTAAATTGTAACATGACGACCTATGTGACTTTGGCAGGACTTTTTAGCGCCTACTTTTGAACTAGTGGGCTAAGATTTGAAACAAACGATCGGTGGGAATCCAGCTTTCAGGGGAGGCCTCTTCCAAGCCTCTCGGAGGTCGTGGGCCCGAACGGCGAGCGTCAAAGCACTCTGTTTCGCTCCAGTAGTAGGCCTTTATTGACTAAATTGTAACATGACAACCTATGTGATTTTGGCAGGACTTTTTTGCGCCTACTTTTCAGCGACTGGGCTAAGATTTGAAACAAACGATCGGTGGGAATCCAGCTTTCAGGGGAGGCCTCCCCCGAGTCTCTGGACGGCTGTGGGGCCGAGCGGCGAGCGTTAAAGCACTCAGTTTCGCTCGAGTACCATGACGACGGATTTGACTTCGGCACGACTTTAGTCGCTTAATTTCTGCCTAGCGGGCTAGGAATTCACACAGACAAGCCTTGGGAATCCAGCTTTCAGGGGAGGCCTCTTCCAAGACTCTCGGAGGTCGTGGACCCGAACGGCGAGCGTCAAAGCACTCTGTTTCGCTCCAGTAGTAGGCCTTTATTGAGTAAATTGTTTCATGACGACCTATGTGATTTTGGCAGGACTTTTTAGCGCCTACTTTTGAGCTAGTTGGCTAAGATTTAAAACAAACGATCGGTGGGAAGCCACCTTTCAGGGGAAGCCTCTTCCAAGCCTCTCGGAGGTCGTGGGCCCGAACGGCGAGCGTCAAAGCACTCTGTTTCGCTCCAGTATTAGGCCTTTATTGACTAAATTGTAACATGATAACCTATGTGACTTTGGGAGGACTTTTTAGTGCTTACTTTTGACCTAGTGCGCTAAGATTTGAAACAAACGATCGGTGGTAATCCAGCTTTCAGGGGAGGCCTCCCCCGAGTCTCTGGACAGCTGTGGGGCCGATCGGCGAGCGTTAAAGCACTCAGTTTCGGTCCAGTCGCAGGCCTTTATTGACTAAATTGTAACATGACGACCTATGTGATTTTGGCAGGACCTTTTAGCGCCTACTTTTGAGCTACTGGGCTAAGATTTGTAACAAACGATCGGTGGGAAGCCACCTTTCAGGGGAGGTCTCTTCCAAGACTCTCGGAGGTCGTGGACCCGAACGGCGAGCGTCAAAGCACTCTGTTTCGCTCCAGTAGTAGGCCTTTATTGAGTAAATTGTTTCATGACGACCTATGTGATTTTGGCAGGACTTTTTAGCGCCTACTTTTGAGCTACTGGGCTAAGATTTGAAACAAACGATCGGTCGGCAGCCAGCTTTCAGGGGAGGCCTCTTCCAAGCCTCTCGGAGGTCGTGGGCCCAAACGGCGAGCGTCAAAGCACTCTGTTTCGCTCCAGTAGTAGGCTTTTATTAACTAAATTGTAACATGACGACCTATGTGACTTTGGCAGGACTTTTTAGCGCTTACTTTTGAGCTAGTGGGCTAAGATTTGAAACAAACGATCGGTGGGAATCCAGCTTTCAGGGGAGTCCTCCCCCGAGTCTCTGGAAGGCTGTGGGGCCGAGCGGCGAGCGTTAAAGCACTCTGTTTCGCTCCAGTAGTAGGCCTTTATTGACTAAATTGTAGCATGACAACCTATGTGATTTTGGGAGGACTTTCTAGCGCTTACTTTTGACCTAGTGCGCTAAGATTTGAAACAAACGATCGGTGGGAATCCAGCTTTCAGGGGAGGCCTCCCCCGAGTCTCTGGACGGCTGTGGGGCCGAGCGGCGACCTTTAAAGCACTCAGTTTCGCTCGAGTACCATGACGACCGATTTGACTTCGGCACGACTTTAGGTCGCTTAATTTCAGCCGAGCGGGCTAGGAATTCACACAGACAAGCCTTGGGAATCCAGCTTTCAAGGGAGGCCTCTTCCAAGCCTCTCTGAGCTCGTGGGGCCGAACGGCGAGCGTCGAAGCACTCGGTTTCGCTCAAGTAGTAACCCTTTATTGACTAAATTGTAACATCACAACCTATGTGAATTTGGCAGGAATTTTCAGCGCTTACTTTTGAGCAAGTGGGCTAAGATTTGAAACAAACGATCGGTGGGAATCCAGCTTTCAGGGGAGGCCTCTTCCAAGCCTCTCGGAGGTCGTGGGGCCGAACGGCGAGCGTCATAGCACTCGGTTTCTCTCCAGTAGTAAGCCTTTATTGACTAAATTGTAACATGACAACCTATGTGACTTTGGGAGGACTTTTTAGCGCCTAGGTTTGAGCTAGTGGGCTAAGATTTGAAACAAACGATCGGTGGGAATCCAGCTTTCAGGGGAGGCCTCCCCCGAATCTTTGGACGGCTGTGGGGCCGAGCGGCGAGCGTTAAAGCACTCAGTTTCGGTCCAGTTGGAGGCCTTTATTGACTAAATTGTAACATGACGACATTTGTGATTTTGGCAGGACTTTTTAGCGCCTACTTTTCAGCTACTGGGCTAAGATTTGAAACAAATGATCGGTGGGAATCCAGCTTTCAGGGGAGGCCTCCCCCGAGTCTCTGGACGGCTGTGGGGGCGAACGGCGAGCGTCAAAGCACTCGGTTTCTCTCCAGTAGTTGGCTTTTATTGACTAAATTGTAACATGACGACCTATGTGACTTTGGCAGGACTTTTTAGCGCTTACTTTTGACCTAGTGCGCTAAGATTTGAAACAAACGATCGGTGGGAATCCAGCTTTCAGGGGAGTCCTCCCCCGAGTCTCTGGAAGGCTGTGGGGCCGAGCGGCGAGCGTTAAAGCACTCAGTTTCGCTCAAGTACCATGACGACCGATTTGACTTCGGCACGACTTTAGGTCGCTTAAATTCTGCCTAGCGGGCTAGGAATTTACACAGACATGCCTTGGGAATCCAGCTTTAAAGGGAGGCCTCTTCCAAGCCTCTCGGAGCTTGTGAGGCCGAACGGCGAGCGTCAAAGAACTCGGTTTCGCCCCAGTAGTAGGCTTTTATTGACTAAATTGTAGCATGACGACCTATGTGACTTTGGCAGGACTTTTTAGCGCCTACTTTTCAGCTATTGGGCTAAGATTTGAAAGAAACGATCGGTGGGAAGCCACCTTTCAGGGGAGGCCTCTTCCAAGCCTCTCGGAGGTCGTGGGCCCGAACGGCGAGCGTCAAAGCACTCGGTTTCGCTCCAGTATTAGGCCTTTATTGACTAAATTGTAACATGACAACCTATGTGACTTTGGGAGGACTTTTTAGCGCTTACTTTTGACCTAGTGCGCTAAGATTTGAAACAAACGATCGGTGGTAATCCAGCTTTCAGGGGAGGCCTCCCCCGAGTCTCTGGACAGCTGTGGGGCCGATCGGCGAGCGTTAAAGCACTCCGTTTCGGTCCAGTCGGAGGCCTTTATTGACTAAATTGTAACATGACGACCTATGTGATTTTGGCAGGACTTTTTAGCGCCTACTTTTCAGCTACTGGGCTAAGATTTGAAACAAACGATCGGTGGGAAGCCACCTTTCAGGGGAGGTCTCTTCCAAGACTCTCGGAGGTCGTGGACCCGAACGGCGAGCGTCAAAGCACTCTGTTTCGCTCCAGTAGTAGGCCTTTATTGAGTAAATTGTTTCATGACGACCTATGTGATTTTGGCAGGACTTTTTAGCGCCTACTTTTGAGCTAGTGGGCTAAGATTTAAAACAAACGATCGGTGGGAAGCCACCTTTCAGGTGAGGCCTCTTCCAAGCCTCTCGGAGGTCGTGGGCCCGAACGGCGAGCGTCAAAGCACTCTGTTTCGCTCCAGTATTAGGCCTTTATTGACTAAATTGTAACATGACAACCTATGTGACTTTGGGAGGACTTTTTAGCGCTTACTTTAGACCTAGTGCGCTAAGATTTGAAACAAACGATCGGTGGTAATCCAGCTTTCAGGGGAGGCCTCCCCCGAGTCTCTGGACAGCTGTGGGGCCGATCGGCGAGCGTTAAAGCAATCAGTTTCGGTCCAGTCGGAGGCCTTTATTGACTAAATTGTAACATGACGACCTATGTGACTTTGGCAGGACTTTTTAGCGCCTACTTTTGAACTAGTGGGCTAAGATTTGAAACAAACGATCGGTGGGAATCCAGCTTTCAGGGGAGGCCTCTTCCAAGCCTCTCGGAGGTAGTGGGGCCGAACGGCGAGCGTCAAAGCACTCGGTTTCGCTCCAGTAGTCGGCCTTTATTGACTAAATTGTAACATGACGACATATGTGACTTTGGCAGGACTTTTTAGCGCCTACTTTTGAGCTACTGGGCTAAGATTTGAAACAAACGATCGGTCGGCAGCCAGCTTTCAGGGGAGGCCTCTTCCAAGCCTCTCGGAGGTCGTGGGCCCGAACGGCGAGCGTCAAAGCACTCGGTTTCGCTCCAGTAGTAGGCCTTTATTGACAAAATTGTAACATGACAACCTATGTGACTTTGGGAGGACTTTTTAGCGCTTACTTTTGACCTAGTGCGCTAAGATTTGAAACAAACGATCGGTGGGAATCCAGCTTTCAGGGGAGTCCTCCCCCGAGTCTCTGGAAGGCTGTGGGGCCGAGCGGCGAGCGTTAAAGCACTCAGTTTCGCTCAAGTACCATGACGACCGATTTGACTTCGGCACGACTTTAGGTCGCTTAATTTCTGCCTCGCGGGCTAGGAATTTACACAGACAAGCCTTGGGAATCCAGCTTGAAAGGGAGGCCTCTTCCAAGCCTCTCGGAGCTTGTGAGGCCGAACGGCGAGCGTCAAAGCACTCTGTTTCGCTCCAGTAGTAGGCTTTTATTAACTAAATTGTAACATGACGACCTATGTGACTTTGGCAGGACTTTTTAGCGCTTACTTTTGAGCTAGTGGGCTAAGATTTGAAACAAATGATCGGTGGGAATCCAGCTTTCAGGGGAGTCCTCCCCCGAGTCTCTGGAAGGCTGTGGGGCCGAGCGGCGAGCGTTAAAGCACTCTGTTTCGCTCCAGTAGTAGGCCTTTATTGACTAAATTGTAGCATGACAACCTATGTGACTTTGGGAGGACTTTTTAGCGCTTACTTTTGACCTAGTGCGCTAAGATTTGAAACAAACGATCGGTGGGAATCCAGCTTTCAGGGGAGTCCTCCCCCGAATCTCTGGAAAGCTGTGGGGCCGAGCGGCGAGCGTTAAAGCACTCGGTTTCGCTCAAGTAGTAGGCTTTTATTGACTAAATTGTAACATGACGACCTATGTGACTTTGGCAGGACTTTTTAGCGCTTACTTTTGAGCTAGTGGGCTAAGATTTGAAACAAACGATTGGTGGGAATCCGGCTTTCAGGGGAGGCCTCCCCCGAGTCTCTGGACGGCTGTGGGGGCGAACGGCGAGCGTTAAAGCACTCAGTTACGCTCAAGTACCATGACGACCGATTTGACTTCGGCACGACTTTAGGTCGCTTAAATTCTGCCTAGCGGGCTAGGAATTTACACAGACAAGCCTTGGGAATCCAGCTTTCAAGGGAGGCCTCTTCCAAGCCTCTCTGAGCTCGTGGGGCCGAACGGCAAGCGTCGAAGCACTCGGTTTCGCTCAAGTAGTAACCCTTTATTGACTAAATTGTAACATCACAACCTATGTGAATTTGGCAGGAATTTTTAGCGCTTACTTTTGAGCAAGTGGGCTAAGATTTGAAACAAACGATCGGTGGGAATCCAGCTTTCAGGGGAGGCCTCCCCCGAGTCTCTGGACGGCTGTGGGGCCGAACGGTGAGCGTCAAAGCACTTGGTTTCTCTCCAGTAGTAGGCCTTTATTGAGTAAATTGTAACATGACGACCGATGTGATTTTGGCAGGACTTTTTAGCGCCTACTTTTGAACTAGTGGGCTAAGATTTGAAACAAACGATCGGTGGGAATCCAGCTTTCAGGGGAGGCCTCTCCCGAGTCTCTGGACGGCTGTGGGGCCGAACGGCGAGCGTCAAAGCACTCGGTTTCTCTCCAGTGGTAGGCCTTTATTGAGTAAATTATAACATGACGACCTATGTGATTTTGGCAGGACTTTGTAGCGCCTACTTTTCAGCGACTGGGCTAAGATTTGAAAAAACCAACGGTGGGAATCCAGCTTTCAGGGGAGGCCTCTTCCAAGCCTCTCAGAGGTCGTGGGGCCGAACGGCAAGCGTCAAAGCACTCGGTTTCGCTCCAGTAGTAGGCCTTTATTGACTAAATTGTAACATGACGACCTATGTGACTTTGGCAGGACTTCTTATTGCTTACTTTTGAGCTAGTGGGCTAAGATGTGAAACAAACGATCGGTGGGAATCCAGCTTTCAGGGGAGGCCCCCCCCCGAGTCTCTGGACGGCTGTGGGGTCGAGCGGCGAGCGTAATAGCACTCAGTTTCGCTCGAGTACCATGACGACCGATTTGACTTCGGCACGACTTTAGGTCGCTTAATTTCAGCCTAGCGGGCTAGGAATTCACACAGACAAGCCTTGGGAATCCAGCTTTCAAGGGAGGCCTCTTTCAAGCCTCTCGGAGCTCGTGGGGCTGAACGGCGAGCGTCGAAGCACTCTGTTTCGCTCAAGTAGTAACCCTTTATTGACTAAATTGTAACATCACAACCAATGTGAATTTGGCAGGAATTTTTAGCGCTTACTTTTGAGCAAGTGGGCTAAGATTTGAAAGAAACGATCGGTGGGAATCCAGCTTTCAGGGGAGGCCTCCCCCGAGTCTCTGGACGGCTGTGGGGCCGAACGGTGAGCGTCAAAGCACTCGGTTTCTCTCCAGTAGTTGGCCTTTATTGAGTAAATTGTAACATGACGACCTATGTGATTTTGGCAGGACCTTTTAGCACCTACTTTTGAGCTAGTGGGCTAAGATTTGAAACAAACGATCGGTGGGAATCCAGCTTTCAGGGGAGTCCTCCCCCGAGTCTCTGGAAGGCTGTGGGGCCGAGCGGCGAGCGTTAAAGCACTCAGTTTCGCTCAAGTACCATGACGACCGATTTGACTTCGGCACGACTTTAGGTCGCCTAATTTCTGCCTAGCGGGCTAGGAATTTACACAGACAAGCCTTGGGAATCCAGCTTTAAAGGGAGGCCTCTTCCAAGCCTCTCGGAGGTCGTGGGGCCGAACGGCGAGCGTCATAGCACTCGGTTTCTCTCCAGTAGTAAGCCTTTATTGACTAAATTGTAACATGACGACCTATGTGACTTTGGCAAGTCTTTTTAGCGCCTAGGTTTGAGCTAGTGGGCTAAGATTTGAAACAAACGATCGGTGGGAATCCAGCTTTCAGGGGAGGCCTCCCCCGAGTCTTTGGACGGCTGTGGGGCCGAGCGGCGAGCGTTAAAGCACTCAGTTTCGGTCCAGTAGGAGGCCTTTATTGACTAAATTGTAACATGACGACATTTGTGATTTTGGCAGGACTTTTTAGCGCCTACTTTTCAGCTACTGGGCTAAGATTTGAAACAAATGATCGGTGGGAATCCAGCTTTCAGGGGAGGCCTCCCCCGAGTCTCTGGACGGCTGTGGGGGCGAACGGCGAGCGTCAAAGCACTCGGTTTCTCTCCAGTAGTTGGCTTTTATTGACTAAATTGTAACATGACGACCTATGTGACTTTGGCAGGACTTTTTAGCGCTTACTTTTGACCTAGTGCGCTAAGATTTGAAACAAACGATCGGTGGGAATCCAGCTTTCAGGGGAGTCCTCCCCCGAGTCTCTGGAAGGCTGTGGGGCCGAGCGGCGAGCGTTAAAGCACTCAGTTTCGCTCAAGTACCATGACGACCGATTTGACTTCGGCACGACTTTAGGTCGCTTAAATTCTGCCTAGCGGGCTAGGAATTTACACAGACATGCCTTGGGAATCCAGCTTTAAAGGGAGGCCTCTTCCAAGCCTCTCGGAGCTTGTGAGGCCGAACGGCGAGCGTCAAAGAACTCGGTTTCGCCCCAGTAGTAGGCTTTTATTGACTAAATTGTAGCATGACGACCTATGTGACTTTGGCAGGACTTTTTAGCGCCTACTTTTCAGCTATTGGGCTAAGATTTGAAAGAAACGATCGGTGGGAAGCCACCTTTCAGGGGAGGCCTCTTCCAAGCCTCTCGGAGGTCGTGGGCCCGAACGGCGAGCGTCAAAGCACTCGGTTTCGCTCCAGTATTAGGCCTTTATTGACTAAATTGTAACATGACAACCTATGTGACTTTGGGAGGACTTTTTAGCGCTTACTTTTGACCTAGTGCGCTAAGATTTGAAACAAACGATCGGTGGTAATCCAGCTTTCAGGGGAGGCCTCCCCCGAGTCTCTGGACAGCTGTGGGGCCGATCGGCGAGCGTTAAAGCACTCCGTTTCGGTCCAGTCGGAGGCCTTTATTGACTAAATTGTAACATGACGACCTATGTGATTTTGGCAGGACTTTTTAGCGCCTACTTTTCAGCTACTGGGCTAAGATTTGACACAAACGATCGGTGGGAAGCCACCTTCCAGGGGAGGCCTCTTCCAAGACTCTCGGAGGTCGTGGGCCCGAACGGCGAGCGTCAAAGCACTCGGTTTCGTTCCAGTAGTAGGCCTTTATTGACTAAATTGTAACATGACAACCTATGTGACTTTGGGAGGACTTTTTAGCGCTTACTTTTGACCTAGTGCGCTAAGATTTGAAACAAACGATCGGTGGGAATCCAGCTTTCAGGGGAGTCCTCCCCCGAGTCTCTGGAAGGCTGTGGGGCCGAGCGTTAAAGCACTCAGTTTCGCTCAAGTACCATGACGACCGATTTGACTTCGGCACAACTTTAGGTCGCTTAAATTCTGCCTAGCGGGCTAGGAATTTACACAGACAAGCCTTGGGAATCCAGCTTTAAAGGGAGGCCTCTTCCAAGCCTCTCGGAGCTTGTGAGGCCGAACGGCGAGCGTCAAAGAACTCGGTTTCGCCCCAGTAGTAGGCTTTTATTGACTAAATTGTAGCATGGCGACCTATGTTACTTTGGCAGGACTTTTTAGCGCCTACTTTTCAGCTATTGGGCTAAGATTTGAAAGAAACGATCGGTGGGAAGCCACCTTTCAGGGGAGGCCTCTTCCAAGCCTCTCGGAGGTCGTGGGCCCGAACGACGAGCGTCAAAGCACTCGGTTTCGCTCCAGTATTAGGCCTTTATTGACTAAATTGTAACATGACAACCTATGTGACTTTGGGAGGACTTTTTAGCGCTTACTTTTGACCTAGTGCGCTAAGATTTGAAACAAACGATCGGTGGTAATCCAGCTTTCAGGGGAGGCCTCCCCCGAGTCTCTGGACAGCTGTGGGGCCGATCGGCGAGCGTTAAAGCACTCCGTTTCGGTCCAGTCGGAGGCCTTTATTGACTAAATTGTAACATGACGACCTATGTGATTTTGGCAGGACTTTTTAGCGCCTACTTTTCAGCTACTGGGCTAAGATTTGACACAAACGATCGGTGGGAAGCCACCTTTCAGGGGAAGCCTCTTCCAAGACTCTCGGAGGTCGTGGGCCCGAACGGCGAGCGTCAAAGCACTCGGTTTCGCTCCAGTATTAGGCCTTTATTGACTAAATTGTAACATGACAACCTATGTGACTTTGGGAGGACTTTTTAGCGCTTACTTTTGACCTAGTGCGCTAAGATTCGAAACAAACGATCGGTTCGAATCCAGCTTTCAGGGGAGGCCTCCCCCGAGTCTCTGGACAGCTGTGGGGCCGATCGGCGAGCGTTAAAGCACTCAGTTTCGGTCCAGTCGGAGGCCTTTATTGACTAAATTGTAACATGACGACCCATGTGATTTTGGCAGGACATTTTAGCGCCTACTTTTGAGCTACTGGGCTAAGATTTGAAACAAACAATCGGTCGGCAGCCAGTTTTCAGGGGAGGCCTCTTCCAAGCCTCTCGGAGGTCGTGGGCCCGAACGGCGAGCGTCAAAGCACTCGGTTTCGCTCCAGTAGTAGGCCTTTATTGACTAAATTGTAACATGACAACCTATGTGACTTTGGGAGGACTTTTTAGCGCTTACTTTTGACCTAGTGCGCTAAGATTTGAAACAAACGATCGGTGCGAATCCAGCTTTCAGGGGAGTCCTCCCCCGAGTCTCTAGAAGGCTGTGGGGCCGAGCGGCGAGCGTTAAAGCACTCAGTTTCGCTCAAGTACCATGACGACCGATTTGACTTCGGCACAACTTTAGGTCGCTTAATTTCTGCCTCGCGGGCTAGGAATTTACACAGACAAGCCTTGGGAATCCAGCTTTAAAGGGAGGCCTCTTCCAAGCCTCTCGGAGCTTGTGAGGCCGAACGGCGAGCGTCAAAGCACTCGGTTTCGCTCCAGTAGTAGGCTTTTATTGACTAAATTGTAACATGACGACCTATGTGACTTTGGCAGGACTTTTTAGCGCTTACTTTTGAGCTAGTGGGCTAAGATTTGAAACAAACGATCGGTGGGAATCCAGCTTTCAGGGGAGTCCTCCCCCAAGTCTCTGGACGGCTGTGGGGCCGAGCGTTAAAGCACTCAGTTTCGCTCAAGTACCATGACGACCGATTTGACTTCGGCACGACTTTAGGTCGCTTAAATTCTGCCTAGCGGGCTAGGAATTTACACAGACAAGCCTTGGGAATCCAGCTTTAAAGGGAGGCCTCTTCCAAGCCTCTCGGAGCTTGTGAGGCCGAACGGCGAGCGTCAAAGAACTCGGTTTCGCCCCAGTAGTAGGCTTTTATTGACTAAATTGTAGCATGGCGACCTATGTTACTTTGGCAGGACTTTTTAGCGCCTACTTTTCAGCTATTGGGCTAAGATTTGAAAGAAACGATCGGTGGGAAGCCACCTTTCAGGGGAGGCCTCTTCCAAGCCTCTCGGAGGTCGTGGGCCCGAACGACGAGCGTCAAAGCACTCGGTTTCGCTCCAGTATTAGGCCTTTATTGACTAAATTGTAACATGACAACCTATGTGACTTTGGGAGGACTTTTTAGCGCTTACTTTTGACCTAGTGCGCTAAGATTTGAAACAAACGATCGGTGGTAATCCAGCTTTCAGGGGAGGCCTCCCCCGAGTCTCTGGACAGCTGTGGGGCCGATCGGCGAGCGTTAAAGCACTCCGTTTCGGTCCAGTCGGAGGCCTTTATTGACTAAATTGTAACATGACGACCTATGTGATTTTGGCAGGACATTTTAGCGCCTACTTTTCAGCTACTGGGCTAAGATTTGACACAAACGATCGGTGGGAAGCCACCTTTCAGGGGAAGCCTCTTCCAAGACTCTCGGAGGTCGTGGGCCCGAACGGCGAGCGTCAAAGCACTCGGTTTCGCTCCAGTATTAGGCCTTTATTGACTAAATTGTAACATGACAACCTATGTGACTTTGGGAGGACTTTTTAGCGCTTACTTTTGACCTAGTGCGCTAAGATTCGAAACAAACGATCGGTTCGAATCCAGCTTTCAGGGGAGGCCTCCCCCGAGTCTCTGGACAGCTGTGGGGCCGATCGGCGAGCGTTAAAGCACTCAGTTTCGGTCCAGTCGGAGGCCTTTATTGACTAAATTGTAACATGACGACCCATGTGATTTTGGCAGGACATTTTAGCGCCTACTTTTGAGCTACTGGGCTAAGATTTGAAACAAACAATCGGTCGGCAGCCAGTTTTCAGGGGAGGCCTCTTCCAAGCCTCTCGGAGGTCGTGGGCCCGAACGGCGAGCGTCAAAGCACTCGGTTTCGCTCCAGTAGTAGGCCTTTATTGACTAAATTGTAACATGACAACCTATGTGACTTTGGGAGGACTTTTTAGCGCTTACTTTTGACCTAGTGCGCTAAGATTTTAAACAAACGATCGGTGCGAATCCAGCTTTCAGGGGAGTCCTCCCCCGAGTCTCTAGAAGGCTGTGGGGCCGAGCGGCGAGCGTTAAAGCACTCAGTTTCGCTCAAGTACCATGACGACCGATTTGACTTCGGCACAACTTTAGGTCGCTTAATTTCTGCCTCGCGGGCTAGGAATTTACACAGACAAGCCTTGGGAATCCAGCTTTAAAGGGAGGCCTCTTCCAAGCCTCTCGGAGCTTGTGAGGCCGAACGGCGAGCGTCAAAGCACTCGGTTTCGCTCCAGTAGTAGGCTTTTATTGACTAAATTGTAACATGACGACCTATGTGACTTTGGCAGGACTTTTTAGCGCTTACTTTTGAGCTAGTGGGCTAAGATTTGAAACAAACGATCGGTGGGAATCCAGCTTTCAGGGGAGGCCTCCCCCAAGTCTCTGGACGGCTGTGGGGGCGAACGGCGAGCGTCAAAGCACTCGGTTTCGCTCCAGTATTAGGCCTTTATTGACTAAATTGTAACATGACAACCTATGTGACTTTGGGAGGACTTTTTAGCGCTTACTTTTGACCTAGTGCGCTAAGATTTGAAACAAACGATCGGTGGGAATCCAGCTTTCAGGGGAGGCCTCCCCCGAGTCTCTGGACAGCTGTGGGGCCGATCGGCGAGCGTTAAAGCACTCAGTTTCGCTCAAGTACCATGACGACCGATTTGACTTCGGCACGACTTTAGGTCGCTTAATTTCTGCCTCGCGGGCTAGGAATTTACACAGACAAGCCTTGGGAATCCAGCTTTAAAGGGAGGCCTCTTCCAAGCCTCTCGGAGCTTGTGAGGCCGAACGGCGAGCGTCAAAGCACTCTGTTTCGCTCCAGTAGTAGGCTTTTATTGACTAAATTGTAACATGACGACCTATGTGACTTTGGCAGGCCTTTTTAGCGCTTACTTTTGAGCTAGTGGGCTAAGATTTGAAACAAACGATCGGTGGGAATCCAGCTTTCAGGGGAGGCCTCCCCCGAGTCTCTGGACGGCTGTGGGGGCGAACAGCGAGCGTCAAAGCACTCGGTTTCGCTCCAGTATTAGGCCTTTATTGACTAAATTGTAACATGACGACCTATGTGATTTTGGCAGGACATTTTAGCGCCTACTTTTCAGCTACTGGGCTAAGATTTGAAACAAACGATCGGTCGGCAGCCAGCTTTCAGGGGAGGCCTCTTCCAAGCCTCTCGGAGGTCGTGGGCCCGAACGGCGAGCGTCAAAGCACTCGGTTTCGCTCCAGTAGTAGGCCTTTATTGACTAAATTGTAACATGACAACCTATGTGACTTTGGGAGGACTTTTTAGCGCTTACTTTTGACCTAGTGCGCTAAGATTTGAAACAAATTATCGGTGGGAATCCAGCTTTCAGGGGAGTCCTCCCCCGAGTCTCTGGAAGGCTGTGGGGCCGATCGGCGAGCGTTAAAGCACTCAGTTTCGGTCCAGTCGGAGGACTTTATTGACTAAATTGTAACATGACGACCTATGTGATTTTGGCAGGACATTTTAGCGCCTACTTTTCAGCTACTGGGCTAAGATTTGAAACAAACGATCGGTCGGCAGCCAGCTTTCAGGGGAGGCCTCTTCCAAGCCTCTCGGAGCTTGTGAGGCCGAACGGCGAGCGTCAAAGCACTCTGTTTCGCTCCAGTAGTAGGCTTTTATTGACTAAATTGTAACATGACGACCTAGGTGACTTTGGCAGGACTTTTTAGCGCTTACTTTTGAGCTAGTGGGCTAAGATTTGTAACAAACGATCGGTGGGAATCCAGCTTTCAGGGGAGGCCTCCCCCGAGTCTCTGGACGGCTGTGGGGGCGAACGCCGAGCGTCAAAGCACTCGGTTTCGCTCCAGTAGTAGACCTTTATTGACTAAATTGTAGCATGACAACCTATGTGACTTTGGGAGGACTTTTTAGCGCTTACTTTTGACGTAGTGCGCCAAGATTTGAAACAAACGATCGGTGGGAATCCAGCTTTCAGGGGAGTCCTCCCCCGAGTCTCTGGACGGCTGTGGGGCCGAGCGGCGAGCGTTAAAGCACTCAGTTTCGCTCAAGTAGTAGGCTTTTATTGACTAAATTGTAACATGACGACCTATGTGACTTTGGCAGGACTTTTTAGCGCTTACTTTTGAGCTAGTGGGCTAAGATTTGAAACAAACGATTGGTGGGAATCCGGCTTTCAGGGGAGGCCTCCCCCGAGTCTCTGGACGGCTGTGGGGGCGAACGGCGAGCGTTAAAGCACTCAGTTTCGCTCAAGTACCATGACGACCGATTTGACTTCGGCACGACTTTAGGTCGCTTAATTTCTGCCTAGCGGGCTATGAATTTACACAGACAAGCCTTGGGAATCCAGCTTTAAAGGGAGGCCTCTTCCAAGCCTCTCAGAGCTCGTGAGGCCGAACGGCGAGCGTCAAAGCACTCTGTTTCGCTCCAGTAGCAGGCCTTTATTGACTAAATTGTAACATGACGACCTATGTGACTTTGGCAGGACATTTTAGCGCCTACTTTTCAGTTACTGGGCGAAGATTTGAAACAAACGATCGGTGGGAATCCAGCTTTCAGGGGAGGCCTCCCCCGAGTCTCTGGACGGCTGTGGGGCCGAACGATGAGCGTCAAAGCATTCGGTTTCTCTCCAGTAGTAGGCCTTTATTGAGTAAATTGTAACATGACGACCGATGAGATTTTGGCAGGACTTTTTTGCGCCTACTTTTCAGCTACTGGGCTAAGATTTGAAACAAACAATCGATGGGAATCCAGCTTTCAGGGGAGGCCTCTTCCAAGCCTCTCGGAGGTCGTGGGGCCGAACGGCGAGCGTCAAAGCACTCGGTTTCGCTCCAGTAGTCGGCCTTTATTGAGTAAATTGTAACATGACGACCTATGTGATTTTGGCAGGACTTTTTAGTGCCTACTTCTCAGCTACTGGGCTAAGATTTGGAACAAACGATCGTTGGGAATCCAGCTTTCAGGGGAGGCCTCCCCCGAGTCTCTGGACGGCTGTGGGGCCGAGCGGCGAGCGTAATAGCACTCAGTTTCGCTCATGTACCATGACGACCGATTTGACTTCGGCACAACTTTAGGTCGCTTAATTTCAGCCGAGCGGGCTAGGAATTCACACAGACAAGCCTTGGGAATCCAGCTTTCAAGGGAGGCCTCTTCCAAGCCTCTCGGAGCTCGTGGGGCCGAACGGCGAGCGTCAAAGCACTCGGTTTCTCTCCAGTAGTAGGCCTTTATAGAGTAAATTGTAACATGACGACCTTTGTGATTTTGGCAGGACTTTTTAGCGCCTACTTTTCAGCTACTGGGCTAAGATTTGAAACAAACGATCGGTGGGAATCCAGCTTTCAGGGGAGGCCTCCCCCGAGTCTCTGGACGGCTGTGGGGGCGAACGGCGAGCATCAAAGCACTCGGTTTCTCTCCAGTAGTTGGCCTTTATTGAGTAAATTGTAACATGACGACCTATGTGATTTTGGCAGGACTTTTTAGCGCCTACTTTTGAGCTAGTGGGCTAAGATTTGAAACAAACGATCATGGGAATCCAGCTTTCAGGGGAGGCCTCCCCCTAGTCTCTGGACGGCTGTGGGGCCGAGCGGCGAGCGTTAAAGCACTCAGTTTCGCTCAAGTACCATGACGACCGATTTGAATTCGGCACGACTTTAGGTCGCTTAATTTCTGCCTAGCGGGCTAGGAATTTACACAGACAAGCCTTGGGAATCCAGCTTTAAAGGGAGGCCTCTTCCAAGCCTCTCGGAGGTCGTGGGCCCGAACGGCGAACGTCAAAGCACTCGGTTTCGCTCCAGTAGTAGGCCTTTATTGACTAAATTGTAACATGACAACCTATGTGACTTTGGGAGGACTTTTTAGCGCTTACTTTTGACCTAGTGCGCTACTATTTGAAACAAACGATCGGTGGGAATCCAGCTTTCAGGGGAGTCCTCCCCCGAGTCTCTGGACGGCTGTGGGGCCGAGCGGCGAGCGTTAAAGCACTCCGTTTCGGTCCAGTCGGAGGCCTTTATTGACTAAATTGTAACATGACGACCTATGTGATTTTGGCAGGACTTTTTAGCGCCTACTTTTCAGCTATTGGGCTAAGATTTGAAACAAACGATCGGTGGGAAGCCAGCTTTCAGGGAGGCCTCTTCCAAGCCTCTCGGAGCTCGTGAGGCCGAACGGCGAGCGTCAAAGCACTCGGTTTCGCTCCAGTACTAGGCTTTTATTGACTAAATTGTAACATGACGACCTATGTGACTTTGGCAGGACTTTTTAGCGCCTACTTTTGAACTAGTGGGCTAAGATTTGAAACAAACGATCGGTGGGAATCCAGCTTTCAGGGGAGTCCTCCCCCGAGTCTCTGGACGGCTGTGGGGGCGAACGGCGAGCGTCAAAGCACTCGGTTTCGCTCCAGTAGTAGGCCTTTATTGACTAAATTGTAACATGACAACCTATGTGACTTTGGGAGGACTTTTTAGCGCTTACTTTTGACCTAGTGCGCTAAGATTTGAAACAAACGATCGGTGGGAATCCAGCCTTCAGGGGAGTCCTCCCCCGAGTCTCTGGAAGGCTGTGGGGCCGAGCGGCGAGCGTTAAAGCACTCAGTTTCGGTCCAGTCGGAGGCCTTTATTGACTAAATTGTAACATGACGACCTATGTGATTTTGGCAGGACATTTTAGCGCCTACTTTTCAGCTACTGGGCTAAGATTTGAAACAAACGATCGGTCGGCAGCCAGCTTTCAGAGGAGGCCTCTTCCAAGCCTCTCGGAGGTCGTGGGCCCGAACGGCGAGCGTCAAAGCACTCGGTTTCGCTCCAGTAGTAGGCCTTTATTGACTAAATTGTAACATGACAACCTATGTGACTTTGGGAGGACTTTTAAGCGCTTACTTTTGACCTAGTGCGCTAAGATTTGAAACAAACGATCGGTGGGAATCCAGCTTTCAGGGGAGTCCTCCCCCGAGTCTCTGGAAGGCTGTGGGGCCGAGCGGCGAGCGTTAAAGTACTCAGTTTCGCTCAAGTACCATGACGACCGATTTGACTTCGGCAGGACTTTAGGTCGCTTAATTTCTGCCTAGCGGGCTAGGAATTTACACAGACAAGCCTTGGGAATCCAGCTTTAAAGGGAGGCCTCTTCCAAGCCTCTCGGAGCTTGTGAGGCCGAACGGCGAGCGTCAAAGCACTCGGTTTCGCTCCAGTAGTAGGCTTTTATTGACTAAATTGTAGCATGACGACCTAAGTTACTTTGGCAGGACTTTTTAGCGCTTACTTTTGAGCTAGTGGGCTAAGATTTGAAACAAACGATCGGTGGGAATCCAGCTTTCAGGGGAGGCCTCCCCCGAGTCTCTGGACGGCTGTGGGGGCGAACGCCGAGCGTCAAAGCACTCGGTTTCGCTCCAGTAGTAGGCCTTTATTGACTAAATTGTAGCATGACAACCTATGTGACTTTGGGAGGACTTTTTAGCGCTTACGTTTGACCTAGTGCGCTAAGATTTGAAACAAACGATCGGTGGGAATCCAGCTTTCAGGGGAGTCCTCCCCCGAGTCTCTGGAAGGCTGTGGGGCCGAGCGGCGAGCGTTAAAGCACTCAGTTTCGCTCAAGTAGTAGGCTTTTATTGACTAAATTGTAACATGACGACCTATGTGACTTTGGCAGGACTTTTTAGCGCTTACTTTTGAGCTAGTGGGCTAAGATTTGAAACAAACGATTGGTGGGAATCCAGCTTTCAGGGGAGGCCTCCCCCGAGTCTCTGGACGGCTGTGGGGGCTAACGGCGAGCGTCAAAGCATTCGGTTTCGCTCCAGTAGTAGGCCTTTATTGACTAAATTGTAACATGACAACCTATGTGGCTTTGGGAGGACTTTTTAGCGCTTACTTTTTACCTAGTGCGCTAAGATTTGAAACAAACGATCGGTGGGAATCCAGCTTTCTGGGGAGTCCTCCCCCGAGTCTCTGGAAGGCTGTGGGGCCGAGCGGCGAGCGTTAAAGCACTCAGTTTCGGTCCAGTCGGAGGCCTTTATTGACTAAATTGTAACATGACGACCTATGTGATTTTGGCAGGACATTTTAGCGCCTACTTTTCAGCTACTGGGCTAAGATTTGAAACAAACGATCGGTCGGCAGCCAGCTTTCAGGGGAGGCCTCTTCCAAGCCTCTCGGAGGTCGTGGGCCCGAACGGCGAGCGTCAAACCACTCGGTTTCGCTCCAGTAGTAGGCCTTTATTGACTAAATTGTAACATGACAACCTATGTGACTTTGGGAGGACTTTTCAGCGCTTACTTTTGACCTAGTGCGCTAAGATTTGAAACAAACGATCGGTGGGAATCCAGCTTTCAGGGGAGTCCTCCCCCGAGTCTCTGGAAGGCTGTGGGGCCGAGCGGCGAGCGTTAAAGCACTCAGTTTTGCTCAAGTACCATGACGACCGATTTGACTTCGGCACGACTTTAGGTCGCTTAATTTCTGCCTAGCGGGCTAGGAATTTACACAGACAAGCCTTGGGAATCCAGCTTTAAAGGGAGGCCTCTTCCAAGCCTCTCGGAGCTTGTGAGGCCGAACGGCGAGCGTCAAAGCACTTGGTTTCTCTCCAGTAGTTGGCCTTTATTGAGTAAATTGTAACATGACGACCTATGTGATTTTGGCAGGACTTTTTAGCGCCTACTTTTCAGCTACTGGGCTAAGATTTGAAATAAACGATCGGTGGGAATCCAGCTTTCAGGGGAGTCCTCCCCCGAGTCTCTGGAAGGCTGTGGGGCCGAGCGGCGAGCGTTAAAGCACTCTGTTTCGCTCCAGTAGTAGGCCTTTATTGACTAAATTGTAGCATGACAACCTATGTGACTTTGGGAGGACTTTTTAGCGCTTACTTTTGACCTAGTGCGCTAAGATTTGAAACAAACGATCGGTGGGAATCCAGCTTTCAGGGGAGTCCTCCCCCGAGTCTCTGGACGGCTGTGGGGGCGAACGGCGAGCGTTAAAGCACTCAGTTACGCTCAAGTACCATGACGACCGATTTGACTTCGGCACGACTTTAGGTCGCTTAATTTCTGCCTAGCGGGCTAGGAATTTACACAGACAAGCCTTGGCAATCCAGCTTTAAAGGGAGGCCTCTTCCAAGCCTCTCGGAGCTCGTGAGGCCGAACGGCGAGCGTCAAAGCACTCGGTTTCGCTCCAGTAGTTGGCCTTTATTGAGTAAATTGTAACATGACGACCTATGTGATTTTGGCAGGACTTTTTAGCGCCTACTTTTCAGCTACTGGGCTAAGATTTGAAATAAACGATCGGTGGGAATCCAGCTTTCAGGGGAGGCCTCTTCCAAGCCTCTCGGAGGTCGTGGGCCCGAACGGCGAGCGTCAAAGCACTCTGTTTCGCTCCAGTAGTAGGCCTTTATTGACTAAATTGTAACATGACAACCTATGTGATTTTGGCAGGACTTTTTTGCGCCTACTTTTCAGCGACTGGGCTAAGATTTGAAACAAACGATCGGTGGGAATCCAGCTTTCAGGGGAGGCCTCCCCCGAGTCTCTGGACGGCTGTGGGGCCGAGCGGCGAGCGTTAAAGCACTCAGTTTCGCTCGAGTACCATGACGACCGATTTGACTTCGGCACGACTTTAGTCGCTTAATTTCTGCCTAGCGGGCTAGGAATTCACACAGACAAGCCTTGGGAATCCAGCTTTCAGGGGAGGCCTCTTCCAAGACTCTCGGAGGTCGTGGACCCGAACGGCGAGCGTCAAAGCACTCTGTTTCGCTCCAGTAGTAGGCCTTTATTGAGTAAATTGTTTCATGACGACCTATGTGACTTTGGGAGGACTTTTTAGCGCTTACTTTTGACCTAGTGCGCTAAGATTTGAAACAAACGATCGGTGGTAATCCAGCTTTCAGGGGAGGCCTCCGCCGAGTCTCTGGACAGCTGTGGGGCCGATCGGCGAGCGTTAAAGCACTCAGTTTCGGTCCAGTCGGAGGCCTTTATTGACTAAATTGTAACATGACGACCTATGTGATTTTGGCAGGACTTTTTAGCGCCTACTTTTCAGCTACTGGGCTAAGATTTGAAACAAACGATCGGTGGGAAGCCACCTTTCAGGGGAGGTCTCTTCCAAGACTCTCGGAGGTCGTGGACCCGAACGGCGAGCGTCAAAGCACTCTGTTTCGCTCCAGTAGTAGGCCTTTATTGAGGAAATTGTTTCATGACGACCTATGTGATTTTGGCAGGACTTTTTAGCGCCTACTTTTGAGCTAGTGGGCTAAGATTTAAAACAAACGATCGGTGGGAAGCCACCTTTCAGGGGAGGCCTCTTCCAAGCCTCTCGGAGGTCGTGGGCCCAAACGGCGAGCGTCAAAGCAATCTGTTTCGCTCCAGTATTAGGCCTTTATTGACTAAATTGTAACATGACAACCTATGTGACATTGGGAGGACCTTTTAGCGCTTACTTTTTACCTAGTGCGCTAAGATTTGAAACAAACGATCGGTGGTAATCCAGCTTTCAGGGTAGGCCTCCCCCGAGTCTCTGGACAGCTGTGGGGCCGATCGGCGAGCGTTAAAGCAATCAGTTTCGGTCCAGTCGGAGGCCTTTATTGACTAAATTGTAACATGACGACCTATGTGATTTTGGCAGGACTTTTTAGCGCCTACTTTTCAGCTACTGGGCTAAGATTTGAAACAAACGATCGGTGGGAAGCCACCTTTCAGGGGAGGTCTCTTCCAAGACTCTCGGAGGTCGTGGGCCCGAACGGCGAGCGTCAAAGCACTCTGTTTCGCTCCAGTATTAGGCCTTTATTGACTAAATTGTAACATGACAACCTATGTGACTTTGGGAGGACTTTTTAGCGCTTACTTTTTACCTAGTGCGCTAAGATTTGAAACAAACGATCGGTGGTAATCCAGCTTTCAGGGGAGGCCTCCCCCGAGTCTCTGGACAGCTGTGGGGCCGATCGGCGAGCGTTAAAGCAATCAGTTTCGGTCCAGTCGGAGGCCTTTATTGACTAAATTGTAACATGACGACCTATGTGATTTTGGCAGGACTTTTTAGCGCCTACTTTTCAGCTACTGGGCTAAGATTTGAAACAAACGATCGGTGGGAAGCCACCTTTCAGGGGAGGTCTCTTCCAAGACTCTCGGAGGTCGTGGGCCCGAACGGCGAGCGTCAAAGCACTCGGTTTCGCTCCAGTATTAGGCCTTTATTGACTAAATTGTAACATGACAACCTATGTGACTTTGGGAGGACTTTTTAGCGCTTACTTTTGACCAAGTGCGCTAAGATTTGAAACAAACAATCGGTGGGAATCCAGCTTTCAGGGGAGGCCTCCCCCGAGTCTCTGGACAGCTGTGGGGCCGATCGGCGAGCGTTAAAGCACTCAGTTTCGGTCCAGTCAGAGGCCTTTATTGACTAAATTGTAACATGACGACCTATGTGATTTTGGCAGGACATTTTAGCGCCTACTTTTGAGCTACTGGGCTAAGATTTGAAACAAACGATCGGTCGGCAGCCAGCTTTCAGGGGAGGCCTCTTCCAAGCCTCTCGGAGGTCGTGGGCCCGAACGGCGAGCGTCAAAGCACTCGGTTTCGCTCCAGTAACGCTCCAGTAGTAGGCCTTTATTGACTAAATTGTAACATGACAACCTATGTGACTTTGGGAGGACTTTTTAGCGCTTACTTTTGACCTAGTGCGCTAAGATTTGAAACAAACGATCGGTGGGAATCCAGCTTTCAGGGGAGTCCTCCCCCGAGTCTCTGGAAGGCTGTGGGGCCGAGCGGCGAGCGTCAAAGCACTCAGTTTCGCTCAAGTACCATGACGACCGATTTGACTTCGGCACGACTTTAGGTCGCTTAATTTCTGCCTCGCGGGCTAGGAATTTACACAGACAAGCCTTGGGAATCCAGCTTTAAAGGGAGGCCTCTTCCAAGCCTCTCGGAGCTTGTGAGGCCGAACGGCGAGCGTCAAAGCACTCTGTTTCGCTCCAGTAGTAGTCTTTTATTGACTAAATTGTAACATGACGACCTATGTGACTTTGGCAGGACGTTTTAGCGCTTACTTTTGAGCTAGTGGGCTTAGATTTGAAACAAACGATCGGTGGGAATCCAGCTTTCAGGGGAGTCCTCCCCCGAGTCTCTGGAAGGCTGTAGGGCCGAGCGGCGAGCATTAAAGCACTCTGTTTCGCTCCAGTAGTAGGCCTTTATTGACTAAATTGTAGCATGACAACCTATGTGACTTTGGGAGGACTTTTTAGCGCTTACTTTTGAGCTAGTGCGCTAAGATTTGAAACAAACGATCGGTGGGAATCCAGCTTTCAGGGGAGTCCTCCCCCGAGTCTCTGGAAAGCTGTGGGGCCGAGCGGCGAGCGTTAAAGCACTGGGTTTCGCTCAAGTAGTAGGCTTTTATTGACTAAATTGTAACATGACGACCTATGTGACTTTGGCAGGACTTTTTAGCGCTTACTTTTGAGCTAGTGGGCTAAGATTTGAAACAAACGATTGGTGGGAATCCGGCTTTCAGGGGAGGCCTCCCCCGAGTCTCTGGACGGCTGTGGGGGCGACCGGCGAGCGTTAAAGCACTCAGTTACGCTCAAGTACCATGACGACCGATTTGACTTCGGCACGACTTTAGGTCGCTTAATTTCAGCCGAGCGGGCTAGGAATTCACACAGACAAGCCTTGGGAATCCAGCTTTCAAGGGAGGCCTCTTCCAAGCCTCTCTGAGCTCGTGGGGCCGAACGGCGAGCGTCGAAGCACTCGGTTTCGCTCAAGTAGTAACCCTTTATTGACTAAATTGTAACATCACAACCTATGTGAATTTGGCAGGAATTTTCAGCGCTTACTTTTGAGCTAAGTGGGCTAAGATTTGAAACAAACGATCGGTGGGAATCCAGCTTTCAGGGGAGGCCTCCCCCGAGTCTCTGGACGGCTGTGGGGCCGATCGGCGAGCGTTAAAGCACTCAGTTTCGGTCCAGTCGGAGGCCTTTATTGACTAAATTGTAACATGACGACCTATGTGATTTTGGCAGGACTTTTTAGCGCCTACTTTTCAGCTACTGGGCTAAGATTTGAAACAAACGATCGGTGGGAAGCCACCTTTCAGGGGAGGTCTCTTCCAAGACTCTCGGAGGTCGTGGACCCGAACGGCGAGCGTCAAAGCACTCTGTTTCGCTCCAGTAGTAGGCCTTTATTGAGTAAATTGTTTCATGACGACCTATGTGATTTTGGCAGGACTTTTTAGCGCCTACTTTTGAGCTAGTGGGCTAAGATTTAAAACAAACGATCGGTGGGAAGCCACCTTTCAGGTGAGGCCTCTTCCAAGCCTCTCGGAGGTCGTGGGCCCGAACGGCGAGCGTCAAAGCACTCTGTTTCGCTCCAGTATTAGGCCTTTATTGACGAAATTGTAACATGACAACCTATGTGACTTTGGGAGGACTCTTTAGCGCTTACTTTTGACCTAGTGCGCTAAGATTTGAAACAAACGATCGGTGGTAATCCAGCTTTCAGGGGAGGCCTCCCCCGAGTCTCTGGACAGCTGTGGGGCCGATCGGCGAGCGTTAAAGCAATCAGTTTCGGTCCAGTCGGAGGCCTTTATTGACTAAATTGTAACATGACGACCTATGTGACTTTGGCAGGACTTTTTAGCGCCTACTTTTCAGCTACTGGGCTAAGATTTGAAACAAACGATCGGTGGGAAGCCACCTTTCAGGGGAGGTCTCTTCCAAGACTCTCGGAGGTCGTGGGACCCGAACGGCGAGTGTCAAAGCACTCTGTTTCGCTCCAGTAGTCAGGCCTTTATTGAGTAAATTGTTACATGACGACCTATGTGACTTTTGGCAGGACTTTTTAGCGCCTACTTTTGAGCTAGTGGGCTAAGATTTGAAACAAACGATCGGTCGGAAGCCAGCCTTTCAGGGGAGGCCTCTTCCAAACCTCTCGGACGGTCGTGGGCCCGAACGGCGAGCGTCAAAGCACTCTGTTTCGCTCCAGTATTAGGCCTTTATTGACTAAATTGTAACATGACAACCTATGTGACTTTGGGAGGACTTTTTAGCGCTTACTTTTTACCTAGTGCGCTAAGATTTGAAACAAACGATCGGTGGTAATCCAGCTTTCAGGGGAGGCCTCCCCCGAGTCTCTGGACAGCTGTGGGGCCGATCGGAGAGCGTTAAAGCAATCAGTTTCGGTCCAGTCGGAGGCCTTTATTGACTAAATTGTAACATGACGACCGATGTGATTTTGGCAGGACTTTTTAGCGCCTACTTTTCACCTACTGGGCTAAGATTTGAAACAAACGATCGGTGGGAAGCCACCTTTCAGGGGAGGTCTCTTTCAAGACTCTCGGAGGTCGTGGGCCCGAACGGCGAGCGTCAAAGCACTCGGTTTCGCTCCAGTATTAGGCCTTTATTGACTAAATTGTAACATGACAACCTATGTGACTTTGGGACGACTTTTTAGCGCTTACTTTTGACCAAGTGCGCTAAGATTTGAAACAAACGATCGGTGGGAATCCAGCTTTCAGGGGAGGCCTCCCCCGAGTCTCTGGACAGCTGTGGGGCCGATCGGCGAGCGTTAAAGCACTCAGTTTCGGTCCAGTCGGAGGCCTTTATTGACTAAATTGTAACATGACGACCTATGTGATTTTGGCAGGACATTTTAGCGCCTACTTTTGAGCTACTGGGCTAAGATTTGAAACAAACGATCGGTCGGCAGCCAGCTTTCAGGGGAGGCCTCTTCCAAGCCTCTCGGAGGTCGTGGGCCCAAACGGCGAGCGTCAAAGCACTCTGTTTCGCTCCAGTAGTAGGCTTTTATTAACTAAATTGTAACATGACGACCTATGTGACTTTGGCAGGACTTTTTAGCGCTTACTTTTGAGCTAGTGGGCTAAGATTTGAAAAAAACGATCGGTGGGAATCCAGCTTTCAGGGGAGTCCTCCCCCGAGTCCTCTGGAAGGCTGTGGGGCCGAGCGGCGAGCGTTAAAGCACTCTGTTTCGCTCCAGTAGTAGGCCTTTATTGACTAAATTGTAGCATGACAACCTATGTGATTTTGGGAGGACTTTTTAGCGCTTACTTTTGACCTAGTGCGCTAAGATTTGAAACAAACGATCGGTGGGAATCCAGCTTTCAGGGGAGTCCTCCCCCGAGTCTCTGGAAAGCTGTGGGGCCGAGCGGCGAGCGTTAAAGCACTCAGTTACGCTCAAGTACCATGACGACCGATTTGACTTCGGCACGACTTTAGGTCGCTTAATTTCTGCCTAGC
This sequence comes from Phycodurus eques, assembly GCF_024500275.1. Classification (NCBI taxonomy): domain Eukaryota; kingdom Metazoa; phylum Chordata; class Actinopteri; order Syngnathiformes; family Syngnathidae; genus Phycodurus; species Phycodurus eques. The sequence goes on from NW_026904046.1 coordinate 180,030, forward strand.
GGGCTAGGAATATACACAGACAAGCCTTGGGAATCCAGCTTTAAAGGGAGGCCTCTTCCAAGCCTCTCGGAGCTCGTGAGGCCGAACGGCGAGCGTCAAAGCACTCGGTTTCGCTCCAGTAGTAGGCTTTTATTGACTAAATTGTAACATGACGACCTATGTGACTTTGGCAGGACTTTTTAGCGCTTACTTTTGAGCTAGTGGACTAAGATTTGAAACAAACGATCGGTGGGAATCCAGCTTTCAGGGGAGGCCTCCCCCGAGTCTCTGGACGGCTGTGGGGGCGAGCGTCAAAGCGCTCGGTTTCTCTCCAGTAGTTGGCCTTTATTGAGTAAATTGTAACATGACGACCTATGTAATTTTGGCAGGACTTTTTAGCGCCTACTTTTCAGCTACTGGGCTAAGATTTGAAATAAACGATCGGTGGGAATCCAGCTTTCAGGGGAGGCCTCTTCCAAGCCTCTCGGAGGTCGTGGGCCCGAACGGCGAGCGTCAAAGCACTCTGTTTCGCTCCAGTAGCAGGCCTTTATTGACTAAATTGTAACATGACGACCTATGCCTCCCCCGAGTCTCTGGACTGCTGTGGGGCCGAGCGGCGACCTTTAAAGCACTCAGTTTCGCTCGAGTACCATGACGACCGATTTGACTTCGGCACGACTTTAGGTCGCTTAATTTCAGCCGAGCGGGCTAGGAATTCACACAGACAAGCCTTGGGAATCCAGCTTTCAAGGGAGGCCTCTTCCAAGCCTCTCTGAGCTCGTGGGGCCGAACGGCGAGCGTCGAAGCACTCGGTTTCGCTCAAGTAGTAACCCTTTATTGACTAAATTGTAACATCACAACCTATGTGAATTTGGCAGGAATTTTCAGCGCTTACTTTTGAGCAAGTGGGCTAAGATTTGAAACGAACGATCGGTGGGAATCCAGCTTTCAGGGGAGGCCTCCTCCGAGTCTCTGGATAGCTGTGGGGCCGATCTGCGAGCGTTAAAGCACTCAGTTTCGGTCCAGTCGGAGGCCTTTATTGACTAAATTGTAACATGACGACCTATGTGATTTTGGCAGGACTTTTTAGCGCCTACTTTTCAGCTACTGGGCTAAGATTTGAAACAAACGATCGGTGGGAAGCCACCTTTCAGGGGAGGTCTCTTCCAAGACTCTCGGAGGTCGTGGACCCGAACGGCGAGCGTCAAAGCACTCTGTTTCGCTCCAGTAGTAGGCCTTTATTGAGTAAATTGTTTCATGACGACCTATGTGATTTTGGCAGGACTTTTTAGCGCCTACTTTTGAGCTAGTGGGCTAAGATTTAAAACAAACGATCGGTGGGAAGCCACCTTTCAGGTGAGGCCTCTTCCAAGCCTCTCGGAGGTCGTGGGCCCGAACGGCGAGCGTCAAAGCACTCTGTTTCGCTCCAGTATTAGGCCTTTATTGACTAAATTGTAACATGACAACCTATGTGACTTTGGGAGGACTCTTTAGCGCTTACTTTTGATCGAGTGCGCTAAGATTTGAAACAAACGATCGGTGGTAATCCAGCTTTCAGGGGAGGCCTCCCCCGAGTCTCTGGACAGCTGTGGGGCCGATCGGCGAGCGTTAAAGCACTCAGTTTCGGTCCAGTCGGAGGCCTTTATTGACTAAATTGTAACATGACGACCTATGTGATTTTGGCAGGACATTTTAGCGCCTACTTTTGAGCTACTGGGCTAAGATTTGAAACAAACGATCGGTCGGGCAGCCAGCTTTCAGGGGAGGCCTCTTCCAAGCCTCTCTGGAGGTCTGTGGGCCCAAACGGCGAGCGTTCAAAGCACTCTGTTTCGCTCCAGTAGTAGGCTTTTATTAACTAAATTGTAACATGACGACCGATTTGACTTCGGCACGACTTTAGGTCGCTTAATTTCTGCCTCGCGGGCTAGGAATTTACACAGACAAGCCTTGGGAATCCAGCTTTAAAGGGAGGCCTCTTCCAAGCCTCTCGGAGCTTGTGAGGCCGAACGGCGAGCGTCAAAGCACTCTGTTTCGCTCCAGTAGTAGGCTTTTATTAACTAAATTGTAACATGACGACCTATGTGACTTTGGCAGGACTTTTTAGCGCTTACTTTTGAGCTAGAGGGCTAAGATTTGAAACAAACGATCGGTGGTAATCCAGCTTTCAGGGGAGGCCTCCCCCGAGTCTCTGGACAGCTGTGGGGCCGATCGGAGAGCGTTAAAGCAATCAGTTTCGGTCCAGTCGGAGGCCTTTATTGACTAAATTGTAACATGACGACCGATGTGATTTTGGCAGGACTTTTTAGCGCCTACTTTTCAGCTACTGGGCTAAGATTTGAAACAAACGATCGGTGGGAAGCCACCTTTCAGGGGAGGTCTCTTTCAAGACTCTCGGAGGTCGTGGGCCCGAACGGCGAGCGTCAAAGCACTCGGTTTCGCTCCAGTATTAGGCCTTTATTGACTAAATTGTAACATGACAACCTATGTGACTTTGGGACGACTTTTTAGCGCTTACTTTTGACCAAGTGCGCTAAGATTTGAAACAAACGATCGGTGGGAATCCAGCTTTCAGGGGAGGCCTCCCCCGAGTCTCTGGACAGCTGTGGGGCCGATCGGCGAGCGTTAAAGCACTCAGTTTCGGTCCAGTCGGAGGCCTTTATTGACTAAATTGTAACATGACGACCTATGTGATTTTGGCAGGACATTTTAGCGCCTACTTTTGAGCTACTGGGCTAAGATTTGAAACAAACGATCGGTCGGCAGCCAGCTTTCAGGGGAGGCCTCTTCCAAGCCTCTCGGAGGTCGTGGGCCCAAACGGCGAGCGTCAAAGCACTCTGTTTCGCTCCAGTAGTAGGCTTTTATTAACTAAATTGTAACATGACGACCTATGTGACTTTGGCAGGACTTTTTAGCGCTTACTTTTGAGCTAGTGGGCTAAGATTTGAAACAAACGATCGGTGGGAATCCAGCTTTCAGGGGAGTCCTCCCCCGAGTCTCTGGAAGGCTGTGGGGCCGAGCGGCGAGCGTTAAAGCACTCTGTTTCGCTCCAGTAGTAGGCCTTTATTGACTAAATTGTAGCATGACAACCTATGTGATTTTGGGAGGACTTTTTAGCGCTTACTTTTGACCTAGTGCGCTAAGATTTGAAACAAACGATCGGTGGTAATCCAGCTTTCAGGGGAGGCCTCCCCCGAGTCTCTGGACAGGTGTGGGGCCGATCGGCGAGCGTTAAAGCAATCAGTTTCGGTCCAGTCGGAGGCCTTTATTGACTAAATTGTAACATGACGACCTATGTGACTTTGGCAGGACATTTTAGCGCCTACTTTTGAACTAGTGGGCTAAGATTTGAAACAAACGATCGGTGGGAATCCAGCTTTCAGGGGAGGCCTCTTCCAAGCCTCTCGGAGGTCGTGGGGCCGAACGGCGAGCGTCAAAGCACTCGGATACGCTCCAGTAGTCGGCCTTTATTGACTAAATTGTAACATGACGACATATGTGACTTTGGCAGGACTTTTTAGCGCCTACTTTTGAGCTACTGGGCTAAGATTTGAAACAAACGATCGCTCGGCAGCCAGCTTTCAGGGGAGGCCTCTTCCAAGCCTCTCGGAGGTCGTGGGCCCGAACGGCGAGCGTCAAAGCACTCGGTTTCGCTCCAGTAGTAGGCCTTTATTGACTAAATTGTAACATGACAACCTATGTGACTTTGGGAGGACTTTTTAGCGCTTACTTTTGACCTAGTGCGCTAAGATTTGAAACAAACGATCGGTGGGAATCCAGCTTTCAGGGGAGTCCTCCCCCGAGTCTCTGGAAGGCTGTGGGGCCGAGTGGCGAGCGTTAAAGCACTCAGTTTCGCTCAAGTACCATGACGACCGATTTGACTTCGGCACGACTTTAGGTCGCTTAATTTCTGCCTCGCGGGCTAGGAATTTACACAGACAAGCCTTGGGAATCCAGCTTTAAAGGGAGGCCTCTTCCAAGCCTCTCGGAGCTTGTGAGGCCGAACGGCGAGCGTCAAAGCACTCTGTTTCGCTCCAGTAGTAGGCTTTTATTAACTAAATTGTAACATGACGACCTATGTGACTTTGGCAGGACTTTTTAGCGCTTACTTTTGAGCTAGAGGGCTAAGATTTGAAACAAACGATCGGTGGGAATCCAGCTTTCAGGGGAGTCCTCCCCCGAGTCTCTGGAAGGCTGTGGGGCCGAGCGGCGAGCGTTAAAGCACTCTGTTTCGCTCCAGTAGTAGGCCTTTATTGACTAAATTGTAGCATGACAACCTATGTGACTTTGGGAGGACTTTTTAGCGCTTACTTTTGACGTAGTGCGGTAAGATTTGAAACAAACGATCGGTGGGAATCCAGCTTTCAGGGGAGTCCTCCCCCGAATCTCTGGAAAGCTGTGGGGCCGAGCGGCGAGCGTTAAAGCACTCGGTTTCGCTCAAGTAGTAGGCTTTTATTGACTAAATTGTAACATGATGACCTATGTGACTTTGGCAGGACTTTTTAGCGCTTACTTTTGAGCTAGTGGGCTAAGATTTGAAACAAACGATTGGTGGGAATCCGGCTTTCAGGGGAGGCCTCCCCCGAGTCTCTGGACGGCTGTGGGGGCGAACGGCGAGCGTTAAAGCACTCAGTTACGCTCAAGTACCATGACGACCGATTTGACTTCGGCACGACTTTAGGTCGCTTAAATTCTGCCTAGCGGGCTAGGAATTTACACAGACAAGCCTTGGGAATCCAGCTTTAAAGGGAGGCCTCTTCCAAGCCTCTCGGAGCTCGTGAGGCCGAACGGCGAGCGTCAAAGCACTCGGTTTCGCTCCAGTAGTAGGCTTTTATTGACTAAATTGTAACATGACGACCTATTTGACTTTGGCAGGACTTTTTAGCGCTTACTTTTGAGCTAGTGGGCTAAGATTTTAAACAAACGATCGGTGGGAATCCAGCTTTCAGGGGAGGCCTCCCCCGAGTCTCTGGACGGCTGTGGGGGCGAACGGCGAGCGTCAAAGCGCTCGGTTTCTCTCCAGTAGTTGGCCTTTATTGAGTAAATTGTAACATGACGACCTATGTGATTTTGGCAGGACTTTTTAGCGCCTACTTTTCAGCTACTGGGCTAAGATTTGAAATAAACGATCGGTGGGAATCCAGCTTTCAGGGGAGGCCTCTTCCAAGCCTCTCGGAGGTCGTGGGCCCGAACGGCGAGCGTCAAAGCACTCTGTTTCGCTCCAGTAGCAGGCCTTTATTGACTAAATTGTAACATGACGACCTATGCCTCCCCCGAGTCTCTGGACTGCTGTGGGGCCGAGTGGCGACCTTTAAAGCACTCAGTTTCGCTCGAGTACCATGACGACCGATTTGACTTCGGCACGACTTTAGGTCGCTTAATTTCAGCCGAGCGGGCTAGGAATTCACACAGACAAGCCTTGGGAATCCAGCTTTCAAGGGAGGCCTCTTCCAAGCCTCTCTGAGCTCGTGGGGCCGAACGGCAAGCGTCGAAGCACTCGGTTTCGCTCAAGTAGTAACCCTTTATTGACTAAATTGTAACATCACAACCTATGTGAATTTGGCAGGAATTTTTAGCGCTTACTTTTGAGCAAGTGGGCTAAGATTTGAAACAAACGATCGGTGGGAATCCAGCTTTCAGGGGAGGCATCCCCCGAGTCTCTGGACGGCTGTGGGGCCGAACGGTGAGCGTCAAAGCACTTGGTTTCTCTCCAGTAGTAGGCCTTTATTGAGTAAATTGTAACATGACGACCGATGTGATTTTGGCAGGACTTTTTAGCGCCTACTTTTGAACTAGTGGGCTAAGATTTGAAACAAACGATCGGTGGGAATCCAGCTTTCAGGGGAGGCCTCTTCCAAGCCTCTCGGAGGTCGTGGGGCCGAACGGCGAGCGTCAAAGCACTCGGTTTCGCTCCAGTAGTCGGCCTTTATTGACTAAATTGTAACATGACGACATATGTGACTTTGGCAGGACTTTTTAGCGCCTACTTTTGAGCTACTGGGCTAAGATTTGAAACAAACGATCGGTCGGCAGCCAGCTTTCAGGGGAGGCCTCTTCCAAGCCTCTCGGAGGTCGTGGGCCCGAACGGCGAGCGTCAAAGCCCTCGGTTTCGCTCCAGTAGTAGGCCTTTATTGACTAAATTGTAACATGACAACCTATGTGACTTTGGGAGGACTTTTTAGCGCTTACTTTTGACCTAGTGCGCTAAGATTTGAAACAAACGATCGGTGGGAATCCAGCTTTCAGGGGAGGCCTCCCCCGAGACTCTGGACGCCTGTGGGGGCGAACGGCGAGCGTCAAAGCGCTCGGTTTCTCTCCAGTAGTTGGCCTTTATTGAGTAAATTGTAACATGACGACCTATGTGATTTTGGCAGGACTTTTTAGCGCCTACTTTTCAGCTACTGGGCTAAGATTTGAAATAAACGATCGGTGGGAATCCAGCTTTCAGGGGAGGCCTCTTCCAAGCCTCTCGGAGGTCGTGGGCCCGAACGGCGAGCGTCAAAGCACTCTGTTTCGCTCCAGTAGCAGGCCTTTATTGACTAAATTGTAACATGACGACCTATGCCTCCCCCGAGTCTCTGGACTGCTGTGGGGCCGAGTGGCGACCTTTAAAGCACTCAGTTTCGCTCGAGTACCATGACGACCGATTTGACTTCGGCACGACTTTAGGTCGCTTAATTTCAGCCGAGCGGGCTAGGAATTCACACAGACAAGCCTTGGGAATCCAGCTTTCAAGGGAGGCCTCTTCCAAGCCTCTCTGAGCTCGTGGGGCCGAACGGCAAGCGTCGAAGCACTCGGTTTCGCTCAAGTAGTAACCCTTTATTGACTAAATTGTAACATCACAACCTATGTGAATTTGGCAGGACTTTTTAGCGCTTACTTTTGAGCAAGTGGGCTAAGATTTGAAACAAACGATCGGTGGGAATCCAGCTTTCAGGGGAGGCCTCCCCCGAGTCTCTGGACGGCTGTGGGGCTGAACGGTGAGCGTCAAAGCATTTGGTTTCTCTCCAGTAGTAGGCCTTTATTGAGTAAATTGTAACATGACGACCGATGTGATTTTGGCAGGACTTTTTAGCGCCTACTTTTGAACTAGTGGGCTAAGATTTGAAACAAACGATCGGTGGGAATCCAGCTTTCAGGGGAGGCCTCTCCCGAGACTCTGGACGGCTGTGGGGCCGAACGGCGAGCGTCAAAGCACTCGGTTTCTCTCCAGTGGTAGGCCTTTATTGAGTAAATTATAACATGACGACCTATGTGATTTTGGCAGGACTTTGTAGCGCCTACTTTTCAGCGACTGGGCTAAGATTTGAAAAAACCAACGGTGGGAATCCAGCTTTCAGGGGAGGCCTCTTCCAAGCCTCTCAGAGGTCGTGGGGCCGAACGGCGAGCGTCAAAGCACTCGGTTTCGCTCCAGTAGTAGGCCTTTATTGACTAAATTGTAACATGACGACCTATGTGACTTTGGCAGGACTTCTTATTGCTTACTTTTGAGCTAGTGGGCTAAGATGTGAAACAAACGATCGGTGGGAATCCAGCTTTCAGGGGAGGCCCCCCCCCCGAGTGTCTGGACTGCTGTGGGGCCGAGCGGCGAGCGTAATAGCACTCAGTTTCGCTCGAGTACCATGACGACCGATTTGACTTCGGCACGACTTTAGGTCGCTTAATTTCAGCCTAGCGGGCTAGGAATTCACACAGACAAGCCTTGGGAATCCAGCTTTCAAGGGAGGCCTCTTTCAAGCCTCTCGGAGCTCGTGGGGCTGAACGGCGAGCGTCGAAGCACTCGGTTTCGCTCAAGTAGTAACCCTTTATTGACTAAATTGTAACATCACAACCAATGTGAATTTGGCAGGAATTTTTAGCGCTTACTTTTGAGCAAGTGGGCTAAGATTTGAAACAAACGATCGGTGGGAATCCAGCTTTCAGGGGAGGCCTCCCCCGAGTCTCTGGACGGCTGTGGGGCCGAACGGTGAGCGTCAAAGCATTCGGTTTCTCTCCAGTAGTTGGCCTTTATTGAGTAAATTGTAACATGACGACCTATGTGATTTTGGCAGGACCTTTTAGCACCTACTTTTGAGCTAGTGGGCTAAGATTTGAAACAAACGATCGGTGGGAATCCCGCTTTCAGGGGAGTCCTCCCCCGAGTCTCTGGAAGGCTATGGGGCCGAGCGGCGAGCGTTAAAGCACTCAGTTTCGCTCAAGTACCATGACGACCGATTTGACTTCGGCACGACTTTAGGTCGCTTAATTTCTGCCTAGCGGGCTAGGAATTTACACAGACAATCCTTGGGAATCCAGCTTTAAAGGGAGGCCTTTTCCAAGCCTCTCGGAGGTCGTGGGGCCGAACGGCGAGCGTCATAGCACTCGGTTTCTCTCCAGTAGTAAGCCTTTATTGACTAAATTGTAACATGACGACCTATGTGACTTTGGCAAGTCTTTTTAGCGCCTAGGTTTGAGCTAGTGGGCTAGGATTTGAAACAAACGATCGGTGGGAATCCAGCTTTCAGGGGAGGCCTCCCCCGAGTCTTTGGACGGCTGTGGGGCCGAGCGGCGAGCGTTAAAGCACTCAGTTTCGGTCCAGTAGGAGGCCTTTATTGACTAAATTGTAACATGACGACCTTTGTGATTTTGGCAGGACTTTTTAGCGCCTACTTTTCAGCTACTGGGCTAAGATTTGAAACAAATGATCGGTGGGAATCCAGCTTTCTGGGGACGCCTCCCCCGAGTCTCTGGACGGCTGTGGGGGCGAACGGCGAGCGTCAAAGCACTCGGTTTCTCTCCAGTAGTTGGCCTTTATTGAGTAAATTGTAACATGACGACCTATGTGATTTTGGCAGGACTTTTTAGCGCCTACTTTTGAACTAGTGGGCTAAGATTTGAAACAAACGATCGGTGGGAATCCAGCTTTCAGGGGAGGTCTCTTCCAAGCCTCTCGGAGGTCGTGGGGCCGAACGGCGAGCGTCAAAGCACTCGGTTTCGCTCCAGTAGTCGGCCTTTATTGACTAAATTGTAACATGACGACATATGTGACTTTGGCAGGACTTTTTAGCGCCTACTTTTGAACTAGTGGGCTAAGATTTGAAACAAACGATCGGTGGGAATCCAGCTTTCAGGGGAGGCCTCGCCCGAGTCGCTGGACGGCTGTGGGGCCGAACGGTGAGCGTTAAAGCACTTGGTTTCTCTCCAGTAGTAGGCCTTTATTGAGTAAATTGTAACATGACGACCGATGTGATTTTGGCAGGACTTTTCTGCGCCTACTTTTCAGCTACTGGGCTAAGATTTGAAACAAACGCTCGGTGGGAATCAAGCTTTCAGGGGAGGCCTCTCCCGAGTCTCTGGACGGCTCTGGGGCCGAACGGTGAGCGTCAAAGCACTCGGTTTCTCTCCAGTAGTCGGCCTTTATTGAGTAAATTGTAAAATGACGACCTATGTAATTTTGCCAGGACTTTTTAGCGCCTACTTTACAGCTACTGGGCTAAGATTTGAAACAAACGATCGGTGGGAATCCAGCTTTCAGGGGAGGCCTCCCCCGAGTCTCTGTACGGCTGTGGGGCCGAGCGGCGAGCGTAATAGCACTCAGTTTCGCTCGAGTACCATGACGACCGATTTGACTTCGGCACAACTTTAGGTCACTTAATTTCAGCCGAGTGGGCTAGGAATTCCCACAGACAAGCCTTGGGAATCCAGCTTTCAAGGGAGGCCTCTTCCAAGTCTCTCGGAGCTCGTGGGGCCGAACGGCGAGCGTCGAAGCACTCTGTTTCGCTCCAGTAGTAGGCCTTTATTGACTAAATTGTAACATGACAACCTATGTGACTTTGGCAGGACTTTTTAGCGCCTACTTTTGAACTAGTGGGCGAAGATTTGAAACAAACGATCGGTGGGAATCCAGCTTTCAGGGGAGGCCTCTCCCGAGTCTCTGGACGGCTGTGGGGCCGAACGGCGAGCGTCAAAGCACTCGGTTTCTCTCCAGTAGTAGGCCTTTATTGAGTAAATTGTAACATGACGACCTATGTGACTTTGGAAGGACTTTTTAGCGCTTACGTTTGAGCTAGTGGGCTAAGATTTAAAACAAACGATCGGTGGGAATCCAGCTTTCAGGGGAGGCCTCCTCCGAGTTTCTGGACTGCTGTGGGACCGAGCGGCGACCGTTAAAGCACTCAGTTTCGCTCGAGTACCATGACGACCGATTTGACTTCGGCACGACTTTAGGTCGCTTAATTTGAGCCTAGCGGGCTAGGAATTCACACAGACAAGCCTTGGGAATCCAGCTTTCAAGGGAGGCCTCTTCCAAGCCTCTCGGAGCTCGTGGGGCCGAACGGCGAGCGTCGAAGCACTCGGTTTCGCTCAAGTAGTAACCCTTTATTGACTAAATTGTAACATCACAACCAATGTGACTTTGGCAGGACTTTTTAGCGCTTACGTTTGAGCTAGTGGGCTAAGATTTGAAACAAACGATCGGTGGGAATCCAGCTTTCAGGGGAGGCCTCTTCCAAGCCTGTCGGAGGTTGTGGGGCCTAACGGCGAGCGTCAAAGCACTCGGTTTCGCTCCAGTAGTAGGCTTTTATTGACTAAATTGTAACATGACGACCTATGTGACTTTGGCAGGCCTTTTTAGTGCTTACTTTTGAGCCAGTGGGCTAAGATTTGAAACAAACGATCGGTGGGAATCCAGCTTTCAGGGGAGTCCTCCCCCGAGTCTCTGGACGGCTGTGGGGGCAAACGGCGAGCGTCAAAGCACTCGGTTTCGCTCCAGTATGAGGCCTTTATTGACTAAATTGTAACATGACAACCTATGTGACTTTGGGAGGACTTTTTAGCGCTTACTTTTGACCTAGTGCGCTAAGATTTGAAACAAACGATCGGTGGGAATTCAGCTTTCAGGGGAGGCCTCCCCCGAGTCTCTGGACAGCTGTGGGGCCGATCGGCGAGCGTTAAAGCACTCAGTTTCGGTCCAGTCGGAGGCCTTTATTGACTAAATTGTAACATGACGACCTATGTGATTTTGGCAGGACTTTTTAGCGCCTACTTTTCAGCTACTGGGCTAAGATTTTAAACAAACAATCGGTGCGAATCCAGCTTTCAGGGGAGTCCTCCCCCGAGTCTCTGGAAGGCTGTGGGGCCGAGCGGCGAGCGTTAAAGCACTCAGTTTCGCTCAAGTACCATGACGACCGATTTGACTTCGGCACGACTTTAGGTCGCTTAATTTCTGCCTAGCGGGCTAGGAATTTACACAGACAAGCCTTGGGAATCCAGCTTTAAAGGGAGGCCTCTTCCAAGCCTCTCGGAGCTTGTGAGGCCGAACGGCGAGCGTCAAAGCACTCTGTTTCGCTCCAGTAGTAGGCTTTTATTGACTAAATTGTAACATGACGACCTAGGTGACTTTGGCAGGACTTTTTAGCGCTTACTTTTGAGCTAGTGGGCTAAGATTTGAAACAAACGATCGGTGGGAATCCAGCTTTCAGGGGAGGCCTCCCCCGAGTCTCTGGACGGCTGTGGGGGCGAACGCCGAGCGTCAAAGCACTCGGTTTTGCTCCAGTAGTAGACCTTTATTGACTAAATTGTAGCATGACAACCTATGTGACTTTGGGAGGACTTTTTAGCGCTTACTTTTGACCTAGTGCGCTAAGATTTGAAACAAACGATCGGTGGGAATCCAGCTTTCAGGGGAGTCCTCCCCCGAGTCTCTGGAAGGCTGTGGGGCCGAGCGGCGAGCGTTAAAGCACTCAGTTTCGCTCAAGTAGTAGGCTTTTATTGACTAAATTGTAACATGACGACCTATGTGACTTTGGCAGGACATTTTAGCGCCTACTTTTCAGTTACTGGGCGAAGATTTGAAACAAACGATCGGTGGGAATCCAGCTTTCAGGGGAGGCCTCCCCCGAGTCTCTGGACGGCTGTGGGGCCGAACGATGAGCGTCAAAGCACTCGGTTTCTCTCCAGTAGTAGGCCTTTATTGAGTAAATTGTAACATGACGACCGATGAGATTTTGGCAGGACTTTTTTGCGCCTACTTTTCAGCTACTGGGCTAAGATTTGAAACAAACAATCAATGGGAATCCAGCTTTCAGGGGAGGCCTCTTCCAAGCCTCTCGGAGGTCGTGGGGCCGAACGGCGAGCGTCAAAGCACTCGGTTTCGCTCCAGTAGTCGGCCTTTATTGAGTAAATTGTAACATGACGACCTATGTGATTTTGGCAGGACTTTTTAGTGCCTACTTCTCAGCTACTGGGCTAAGATTTGAAACAAAAGATCGTTGGGAATCCAGCTTTCAGGGGAGGCCTCCCCCGAGTCTCTGGACGGCTGTGGGGCCGAGCGGCGAGCGTAATAGCACTCAGTTTTGCTCAAGTACCATGACGACCGATTTGACTTCGGCACAACTTTAGGTCGCTTAATTTCAGCCGAGCGGGCTAGGAATTCACACAGACAAGCCTTGGGAATCCAGCTTTCAAGGGAGGCCTCTTCCAAGCCTCTCGGAGCTCGTGGGGCCGAACGGCGAGCGTCAAAGCACTCGGTTTCTCTCCAGTAGTAGGCCTTTATTGAGTAAATTGTAACATAATGACCTATGTGAATTTGGCAGGACGTTTTAGCGCCTACTTTTGAGCTAGTGGACTGAGATTTGAAACAAACGATCGGTCGGCAGCCAGCTTTCAGGGGAGGCCTCTTCCAAGCCTCTCGGAGGTCGTGGGCCCGAACGGCGAGCGTCAAAGCACTCGGTTTCGCTCCAGTAGTAGGCCTTTATTGACTAAATTGTAACATGACAACCTATGTGACTTTGGGAGGACTTTTCAGCGCTTACTTTTGACCTAGTGCGCTAAGATTTGAAACAAACGATCGGTGGGAATCCAGCTTTCAGGGGAGTCCTCCCCCGAGTCTCTGGAAGGCTGTGGGGCCGAGCGGCGAGCGTTAAAGAACTCAGTTTCGCTCAAGTACCATGACGACCGATTTGACTTCGGCACGACTTTAGGTCGCTTAATTTCAGCCGAGCGGGCTAGGAATTCACACAGACAAGCCTTGGGAATCCAGCTTTCAAGGGAGGCCTCTTCCAAGCCTCTCTGAGCTCGTGGGGCCGAACGGCAAGCGTCGAAGCACTCGGTTTCGCTCAAGTAGTAACCCTTTATTGACTAAATTGTAACATCACAACCTATGTGAATTTGGCAGGAATTTTTAGCGCTTACTTTTGAGCAAGTGGGCTAAGATTTGAAACAAACGATCGGTGGGAATCCAGCTTTCAGGGGAGGCCTCCCCCGAGTCTCTGGACGGCTGTGGGGCCGAACGGTGAGCGTCAAAGCACTTGGTTTCTCTCCAGTAGTAGGCCTTTATTGAGTAAATTGTAACATGACGACCGATGTGATTTTGGCAGGACTTTTTAGCGCCTACTTTTGAACTAGTGGGCTAAGATTTGAAACAAACGATCGGTGGGAATCCAGCTTTCAGGGGAGGCCTCTTCCAAGCCTCTCGGAGGTCGTGGGGCCGAACGGCGAGCGTCAAAGCACTCGGTTTCGCTCCAGTAGTCGGCCTTTATTGACTAAATTGTAACATGACGACATATGTGACTTTGGCAGGACTTTTTAGCGCCTACTTTTGAGCTACTGGGCTAAGATTTGAAACAAACGATCGGTCGGCAGCCAGCTTTCAGGGGAGGCCTCTTCCAAGCCTCTCGGAGGTCGTGGGCCCGAACGGCGAGCGTCAAAGCCCTCGGTTTCGCTCCAGTAGTAGGCCTTTATTGACTAAATTGTAACATGACAACCAACCTATGTGACTTTGGGAGGACTTTTTAGCGCTTACTTTTGACCTAGTGCGCTAAGATTTAAAACAAACGATCGGTGGGAATCCAGCTTTCAGGGGAGGCCTCCTCCGAGTTTCTGGACTGCTGTGGGACCGAGCGGCGACCGTTAAAGCACTCAGTTTCGCTCGAGTACCATGACGACCGATTTGACTTCGGCACGACTTTAGGTCGCTTAATTTGAGCCTAGCGGGCTAGGAATTCACACAGACAAGCCTTGGGAATCCAGCTTTCAAGGGAGGCCTCTTCCAAGCCTCTCGGAGCTCGTGGGGCCGAACGGCGAGCGTCGAAGCACTCGGTTTCGCTCAAGTAGTAACCCTTTATTGACTAAATTGTAACATCACAACCAATGTGACTTTGGCAGGACTTTTTAGCGCTTACGTTTGAGCTAGTGGGCTAAGATTTGAAACAAACGATCGGTGGGAATCCAGCTTTCAGGGGAGGCCTCTTCCAAGCCTGTCGGAGGTTGTGGGGCCTAACGGCGAGCGTCAAAGCACTCGGTTTCGCTCCAGTAGTAGGCTTTTATTGACTAAATTGTAACATGACGACCTATGTGACTTTGGCAGGCCTTTTTAGTGCTTACTTTTGAGCCAGTGGGCTAAGATTTGAAACAAACGATCGGTGGGAATCCAGCTTTCAGGGGAGTCCTCCCCCGAGTCTCTGGACGGCTGTGGGGGCAAACGGCGAGCGTCAAAGCACTCGGTTTCGCTCCAGTATGAGGCCTTTATTGACTAAATTGTAACATGACAACCTATGTGACTTTGGGAGGACTTTTTAGCGCTTACTTTTGACCTAGTGCGCTAAGATTTGAAACAAACGATCGGTGGGAATTCAGCTTTCAGGGGAGGCCTCCCCCGAGTCTCTGGACAGCTGTGGGGCCGATCGGCGAGCGTTAAAGCACTCAGTTTCGGTCCAGTCGGAGGCCTTTATTGACTAAATTGTAACATGACGACCTATGTGATTTTGGCAGGACTTTTTAGCGCCTACTTTTCAGCTACTGGGCTAAGATTTTAAACAAACAATCGGTGCGAATCCAGCTTTCAGGGGAGTCCTCCCCCGAGTCTCTGGAAGGCTGTGGGGCCGAGCGGCGAGCGTTAAAGCACTCAGTTTCGCTCAAGTACCATGACGACCGATTTGACTTCGGCACGACTTTAGGTCGCTTAATTTCTGCCTAGCGGGCTAGGAATTTACACAGACAAGCCTTGGGAATCCAGCTTTAAAGGGAGGCCTCTTCCAAGCCTCTCGGAGCTTGTGAGGCCGAACGGCGAGCGTCAAAGCACTCTGTTTCGCTCCAGTAGTAGGCTTTTATTGACTAAATTGTAACATGACGACCTAGGTGACTTTGGCAGGACTTTTTAGCGCTTACTTTTGAGCTAGTGGGCTAAGATTTGAAACAAACGATCGGTGGGAATCCAGCTTTCAGGGGAGGCCTCCCCCGAGTCTCTGGACGGCTGTGGGGGCGAACGCCGAGCGTCAAAGCACTCGGTTTTGCTCCAGTAGTAGACCTTTATTGACTAAATTGTAGCATGACAACCTATGTGACTTTGGGAGGACTTTTTAGCGCTTACTTTTGACCTAGTGCGCTAAGATTTGAAACAAACGATCGGTGGGAATCCAGCTTTCAGGGGAGTCCTCCCCCGAGTCTCTGGAAGGCTGTGGGGCCGAGCGGCGAGCGTTAAAGCACTCAGTTTCGCTCAAGTAGTAGGCTTTTATTGACTAAATTGTAACATGACGACCTATGTGACTTTGGCAGGACATTTTAGCGCCTACTTTTCAGTTACTGGGCGAAGATTTGAAACAAACGATCGGTGGGAATCCAGCTTTCAGGGGAGGCCTCCCCCGAGTCTCTGGACGGCTGTGGGGCCGAACGATGAGCGTCAAAGCACTCGGTTTCTCTCCAGTAGTAGGCCTTTATTGAGTAAATTGTAACATGACGACCGATGAGATTTTGGCAGGACTTTTTTGCGCCTACTTTTCAGCTACTGGGCTAAGATTTGAAACAAACAATCAATGGGAATCCAGCTTTCAGGGGAGGCCTCTTCCAAGCCTCTCGGAGGTCGTGGGGCCGAACGGCGAGCGTCAAAGCACTCGGTTTCGCTCCAGTAGTCGGCCTTTATTGAGTAAATTGTAACATGACGACCTATGTGATTTTGGCAGGACTTTTTAGTGCCTACTTCTCAGCTACTGGGCTAAGATTTGAAACAAAAGATCGTTGGGAATCCAGCTTTCAGGGGAGGCCTCCCCCGAGTCTCTGGACGGCTGTGGGGCCGAGCGGCGAGCGTAATAGCACTCAGTTTTGCTCAAGTACCATGACGACCGATTTGACTTCGGCACAACTTTAGGTCGCTTAATTTCAGCCGAGCGGGCTAGGAATTCACACAGACAAGCCTTGGGAATCCAGCTTTCAAGGGAGGCCTCTTCCAAGCCTCTCGGAGCTCGTGGGGCCGAACGGCGAGCGTCAAAGCACTCGGTTTCTCTCCAGTAGTAGGCCTTTATTGAGTAAATTGTAACATAATGACCTATGTGAATTTGGCAGGACGTTTTAGCGCCTACTTTTGAGCTAGTGGACTGAGATTTGAAACAAACGATCGGTCGGCAGCCAGCTTTCAGGGGAGGCCTCTTCCAAGCCTCTCGGAGGTCGTGGGCCCGAACGGCGAGCGTCAAAGCACTCGGTTTCGCTCCAGTAGTAGGCCTTTATTGACTAAATTGTAACATGACAACCTATGTGACTTTGGGAGGACTTTTCAGCGCTTACTTTTGACCTAGTGCGCTAAGATTTGAAACAAACGATCGGTGGGAATCCAGCTTTCAGGGGAGTCCTCCCCCGAGTCTCTGGAAGGCTGTGGGGCCGAGCGGCGAGCGTTAAAGAACTCAGTTTCGCTCAAGTACCATGACGACCGATTTGACTTCGGCACGACTTTAGGTCGCTTAATTTCAGCCGAGCGGGCTAGGAATTCACACAGACAAGCCTTGGGAATCCAGCTTTCAAGGGAGGCCTCTTCCAAGCCTCTCTGAGCTCGTGGGGCCGAACGGCAAGCGTCGAAGCACTCGGTTTCGCTCAAGTAGTAACCCTTTATTGACTAAATTGTAACATCACAACCTATGTGAATTTGGCAGGAATTTTTAGCGCTTACTTTTGAGCAAGTGGGCTAAGATTTGAAACAAACGATCGGTGGGAATCCAGCTTTCAGGGGAGGCCTCCCCCGAGTCTCTGGACGGCTGTGGGGCCGAACGGTGAGCGTCAAAGCACTTGGTTTCTCTCCAGTAGTAGGCCTTTATTGAGTAAATTGTAACATGACGACCGATGTGATTTTGGCAGGACTTTTTAGCGCCTACTTTTGAACTAGTGGGCTAAGATTTGAAACAAACGATCGGTGGGAATCCAGCTTTCAGGGGAGGCCTCTTCCAAGCCTCTCGGAGGTCGTGGGGCCGAACGGCGAGCGTCAAAGCACTCGGTTTCGCTCCAGTAGTCGGCCTTTATTGACTAAATTGTAACATGACGACATATGTGACTTTGGCAGGACTTTTTAGCGCCTACTTTTGAGCTACTGGGCTAAGATTTGAAACAAACGATCGGTCGGCAGCCAGCTTTCAGGGGAGGCCTCTTCCAAGCCTCTCGGAGGTCGTGGGCCCGAACGGCGAGCGTCAAAGCCCTCGGTTTCGCTCCAGTAGTAGGCCTTTATTGACTAAATTGTAACATGACAACCAACCTATGTGACTTTGGGAGGACTTTTTAGCGCTTACTTTTGACCTAGTGCGCTAAGATTTGAAACAAACGATCGGTGGGAATCCAGCTTTCAGGGGAGGCCTCCCCCGAGACTCTGGACGCCTGTGGGGGCGAACGGCGAGCGTCAAAGCGCTCGGTTTCTCTCCAGTAGTTGGCCTTTATTGAGTAAATTGTAACATGACGACCTATGTGATTTTGGCAGGACTTTTTAGCGCCTACTTTTCAGCTACTGGGCTAAGATTTGAAATAAACGATCGGTGGGAATCCAGCTTTCAGGGGAGGCCTCTTCCAAGCCTCTCGGAGGTCGTGGGCCCGAACGGCGAGCGTCAAAGCACTCTGTTTCGCTCCAGTAGCAGGCCTTTATTGACTAAATTGTAACATGACGACCTATGCCTCCCCCGAGTCTCTGGACTGCTGTGGGGCCGAGTGGCGACCTTTAAAGCACTCAGTTTCGCTCGAGTACCATGACGACCGATTTGACTTCGGCACGACTTTAGGTCGCTTAATTTCAGCCGAGCGGGCTAGGAATTCACACAGACAAGCCTTGGGAATCCAGCTTTCAAGGGAGGCCTCTTCCAAGCCTCTCTGAGCTCGTGGGGCCGAACGGCAAGCGTCGAAGCACTCGGTTTCGCTCAAGTAGTAACCCTTTATTGACTAAATTGTAACATCACAACCTATGTGAATTTGGCAGGACTTTTTAGCGCTTACTTTTGAGCAAGTGGGCTAAGATTTGAAACAAACGATCGGTGGGAATCCAGCTTTCAGGGGAGGCCTCCCCCGAGTCTCTGGACGGCTGTGGGGCTGAACGGTGAGCGTCAAAGCATTTGGTTTCTCTCCAGTAGTAGGCCTTTATTGAGTAAATTGTAACATGACGACCGATGTGATTTTGGCAGGACTTTTTAGCGCCTACTTTTGAACTAGTGGGCTAAGATTTGAAACAAACGATCGGTGGGAATCCAGCTTTCAGGGGAGGCCTCTCCCGAGACTCTGGACGGCTGTGGGGCCGAACGGCGAGCGTCAAAGCACTCGGTTTCTCTCCAGTGGTAGGCCTTTATTGAGTAAATTATAACATGACGACCTATGTGATTTTGGCAGGACTTTGTAGCGCCTACTTTTCAGCGACTGGGCTAAGATTTGAAAAAACCAACGGTGGGAATCCAGCTTTCAGGGGAGGCCTCTTCCAAGCCTCTCAGAGGTCGTGGGGCCGAACGGCGAGCGTCAAAGCACTCGGTTTCGCTCCAGTAGTAGGCCTTTATTGACTAAATTGTAACATGACGACCTATGTGACTTTGGCAGGACTTCTTATTGCTTACTTTTGAGCTAGTGGGCTAAGATGTGAAACAAACGATCGGTGGGAATCCAGCTTTCAGGGGAGGCCCCCACCCCCGAGTGTCTGGACTGCTGTGGGGCCGAGCGGCGAGCGTAATAGCACTCAGTTTCGCTCGAGTACCATGACGACCGATTTGACTTCGGCACGACTTCAGGTCGCTTAATTTCAGCCTAGCGGGCTAGGAATTCACACAGACAAGCCTTGGGAATCCAGCTTTCAAGGGAGGCCTCTTTCAAGCCTCTCGGAGCTCGTGGGGCTGAACGGCGAGCGTCGAAGCACTCGGTTTCGCTCAAGTAGTAACCCTTTATTGACTAAATTGTAACATCACAACCAATGTGAATTTGGCAGGAATTTTTAGCGTTTACTTTTGAGCAAGTGGGCTAAGATTTGAAACAAACGATCGGTGGGAATCCAGCTTTCAGGGGAGGCCTCCCCCGAGTCTCTGGACGGCTGTGGGGCCGAACGGTGAGCGTCAAAGCATTCGGTTTCTCTCCAGTAGTTGGCCTTTATTGAGTAAATTGTAACATGACGACCTATGTGATTTTGGCAGGACCTTTTAGCACCTACTTTTGAGCTAGTGGGCTAAGATTTGAAACAAACGATCGGTGGGAATCCCGCTTTCAGGGGAGTCCTCCCCCGAGTCTCTGGACGGCTGTGGGGCCGAACGGTGAGCGTCAAAGCATTCGGTTTCTCTCCAGTAGTTGGCCTTTATTGAGTAAATTGTAACATGACGACATATGTGACTTTGGCAGGACTTTTTAGCGCCTACTTTTGAGCTACTGGGCTAAGATTTCAAACAAACGATCGGTCGGCAGCCAGCTTTCAGGGGAGGCCTCTTCCAAGCCTCTCGGAGGTCGTGGGCCCGAACGGCGAGCGTCAAAGCCCTCGGTTTCGCTCCAGTAGTAGGCCTTTATTGACTAAATTGTAACATGACAACCTATGTGACTTTGGGAGGACTTTTTAGCGCTTACTTTTGACCTAGTGCGCTAAGATTTGAAACAAACGATCGGTGGGAATCCAGCTTTCAGGGGAGGCCTCCCCCGAGACTCTGGACGCCTGTGGGGGCGAACGGCGAGCGTCAAAGCGCTCGGTTTCTCTCCAGTAGTTGGCCTTTATTGAGTAAATTGTAACATGACGACCTATGTGATTTTGGCAGGACTTTTTAGCGCCTACTTTTCAGCTACTGGGCTAAGATTTGAAATAAACGATCGGTGGGAATCCAGCTTTCAGGGGAGGCCTCTTCCAAGCCTCTCGGAGGTCGTGGGCCCGAACGGCGAGCGTCAAAGCACTCTGTTTCGCTCCAGTAGCAGGCCTTTATTGACTAAATTGTAACATGACGACCTATGCCTCCCCCGAGTCTCTGGACTGCTGTGGGGCCGAGTGGCGACCTTTAAAGCACTCAGTTTCGCTCGAGTACCATGACGACCAATTTGACTTCGGCACGACTTTAGGTCGCTTAATTTCAGCCGAGCGGGCTAGGAATTCACACAGACAAGCCTTGGGAATCCAGCTTTCAAGGGAGGCCTCTTCCAAGCCTCTCTGAGCTCGTGGGGCCGAACGGCAAGCGTCGAAGCACTCGGTTTCGCTCAAGTAGTAACCCTTTATTGACTAAATTGTAACATCACAACCTATGTGAATTTGGCAGGACTTTTTAGCGCTTACTTTTGAGCAAGTGGGCTAAGATTTGAAACAAACGATCGGTGGGAATCCAGCTTTCAGGGGAGGCCTCCCCCGAGTCTCTGGACGGCTGTGGGGCTGAACGGTGAGCGTCAAAGCATTTGGTTTCTCTCCAGTAGTAGGCCTTTATTGAGTAAATTGTAACATGACGACCGATGTGATTTTGGCAGGACTTTTTAGCGCCTACTTTTGAACTAGTGGGCTAAGATTTGAAACAAACGATCGGTGGGAATCCAGCTTTCAGGGGAGGCCTCTCCCGAGACTCTGGACGGCTGTGGGGCCGAACGGCGAGCGTCAAAGCACTCGGTTTCTCTCCAGTGGTAGGCCTTTATTGAGTAAATTATAACATGACGACCTATGTGATTTTGGCAGGACTTTGTAGCGCCTACTTTTCAGCGACTGGGCTAAGATTTGAAAAAACCAACGGTGGGAATCCAGCTTTCAGGGGAGGCCTCTTCCAAGCCTCTCAGAGGTCGTGGGGCCGAACGGCGAGCGTCAAAGCACTCGGTTTCGCTCCAGTAGTAGGCCTTTATTGACTAAATTGTAACATGACGACCTATGTGACTTTGGCAGGACTTCTTATTGCTTACTTTTGAGCTAGTGGGCTAAGATGTGAAACAAACGATCGGTGGGAATCCAGCTTTCAGGGGAGGCCCCCCCCCCCGAGTGTCTGGACTGCTGTGGGGCCGAGCGGCGAGCGTAATAGCACTCAGTTTCGCTCGAGTACCATGACGACCGATTTGACTTCGGCACGACTTTAGGTCGCTTAATTTCAGCCTAGCGGGCTAGGAATTCACACAGACAAGCCTTGGGAATCCAGCTTTCAAGGGAGGCCTCTTTCAAGCCTCTCGGAGCTCGTGGGGCTGAACGGCGAGCGTCGAAGCACTCGGTTTCGCTCAAGTAGTAACCCTTTATTGACTAAATTGTAACATCACAACCAATGTGAATTTGGCAGGAATTTTTAGCGCTTACTTTTGAGCAAGTGGGCTAAGATTTGAAACAAACGATCGGTGGGAATCCAGCTTTCAGGGGAGGCCTCCCCCGAGTCTCTGGACGGCTGTGGGGCCGAACGGTGAGCGTCAAAGCATTCGGTTTCTCTCCAGTAGTTGGCCTTTATTGAGTAAATTGTAACATGACGACCTATGTGATTTTGGCAGGACCTTTTAGCACCTACTTTTGAGCTAGTGGGCTAAGATTTGAAACAAACGATCGGTGGGAATCCCGCTTTCAGGGGAGTCCTCCCCCGAGTCTCTGGAAGGCTATGGGGCCGAGCGGCGAGCGTTAAAGCACTCAGTTTCGCTCAAGTACCATGACGACCGATTTGACTTCGGCACGACTTTAGGTCGCTTAATTTCTGCCTAGCGGGCTAGGAATTTACACAGACAAGCCTTGGGAATCCAGCTTTCAAGGGAGGCCTCTTTCAAGCCTCTCGGAGGTCGTGGGGCCGAACGGCGAGCGTCATAGCACTCGGTTTCTCTCCAGTAGTAAGCCTTTATTGACTAAATTGTAACATGACGACCTATGTGACTTTGGCAAGTCTTTTTAGCGCCTAGGTTTGAGCTAGTGGGCTAGGATTTGAAACAAACGATCGGTGGGAATCCAGCTTTCAGGGGAGGCCTCCCCCGAGTCTTTGGACGGCTGTGGGGCCGAGCGGCGAGCGTTAAAGCACTCAGTTTCGGTCCAGTAGGAGGCCTTTATTGACTAAATTGTAACATGACGACCTTTGTGATTTTGGCAGGACTTTTTAGCGCCTACTTTTCAGCTACTGGGCTAAGATTTGAAACAAATGATCGGTGGGAATCCAGCTTTCTGGGGAGGCCTCCCCCGAGTCTCTGGACGGCTGTGGGGGCGAACGGCGAGCGTCAAAGCACTCGGTTTCTCTCCAGTAGTTGGCCTTTATTGAGTAAATTGTAACATGACGACCTATGTGATTTTGGCAGGACTTTTTAGCGCCTACTTTTGAACTAGTGGGCTAAGATTTGAAACAAACGATCGGTGGGAATCCAGCTTTCAGGGGAGGTCTCTTCCAAGCCTCTCGGAGGTCGTGGGGCCGAACGGCGAGCGTCAAAGCACTCGGTTTCGCTCCAGTAGTCGGCCTTTATTGACTAAATTGTAACATGACGACATATGTGACTTTGGCAGGACTTTTTAGCGCCTACTTTTGAACTAGTGGGCTAAGATTTGAAACAAACGATCGGTGGGAATCCAGCTTTCAGGGGAGGCCTCGCCCGAGTCGCTGGACGGCTGTGGGGCCGAACGGTGAGCGTTAAAGCACTTGGTTTCTCTCCAGTAGTAGGCCTTTATTGAGTAAATTGTAACATGACGACCGATGTGATTTTGGCAGGACTTTTCTGCGCCTACTTTTCAGCTACTGGGCTAAGATTTGAAACAAACGCTCGGTGGGAATCAAGCTTTCAGGGGAGGCCTCTCCCGAGTCTCTGGACGGCTCTGGGGCCGAACGGTGAGCGTCAAAGCACTCGGTTTCTCTCCAGTAGTCGGCCTTTATTGAGTAAATTGTAAAATGACGACCTATGTAATTTTGCCAGGACTTTTTAGCGCCTACTTTACAGCTACTGGGCTAAGATTTGAAACAAACGATCGGTGGGAATCCAGCTTTCAGGGGAGGCCTCCCCCGAGTCTCTGTACGGCTGTGGGGCCGAGCGGCGAGCATAATAGCACTCAGTTTCGCTCGAGTACCATGACGACCGATTTGACTTCGGCACAACTTTAGGTCACTTAATTTCAGCCGAGTGGGCTAGGAATTCCCACAGACAAGCCTTGGGAATCCAGCTTTCAAGGGAGGCCTCTTCCAAGTCTCTCGGAGCTCGTGGGGCCGAACGGCGAGCGTCGAAGCACTCTGTTTCGCTCCAGTAGTAGGCCTTTATTGACTAAATTGTAACATGACAACCTATGTGACTTTGGCAGGACTTTTTAGCGCCTACTTTTGAACTAGTGGGCGAAGATTTGAAACAAACGATCGGTGGGAATCCAGCTTTCAGGGGAGGCCTCTCCCGAGTCTCTGGACGGCTGTGGGGCCGAACGGCGAGCGTCAAAGCACTCGGTTTCTCTCCAGTAGTAGGCCTTTATTGAGTAAATTGTAACATGACGACCTATGTGACTTTGGAAGGACTTTTTAGCGCTTACGTTTGAGCTAGTGGGCTAAGATTTAAAACAAACGATCGGTGGGAATCCAGCTTTCAGGGGAGGCCTCCTCCGAGTTTCTGGACTGCTGTGGGACCGAGCGGCGACCGTTAAAGCACTCAGTTTCGCTCGAGTACCATGACGACCGATTTGACTTCGGCACGACTTTAGGTCGCTTAATTTAAGCCTAGCGGGCTAGGAATTCACACAGACAAGCCTTGGGAATCCAGCTTTCAAGGGAGGCCTCTTCCAAGCCTCTCGGAGCTCGTGGGGCCGAACGGCGAGCGTCGAAGCACTCGGTTTCGCTCAAGTAGTAACCCTTTATTGACTAAATTGTAACATCACAACCAATGTGACTTTGGCAGGACTTTTTAGCGCTTACGTTTGAGCTAGTGGGCTAAGATTTGAAACAAACGATCGGTGGGAATCCAGCTTTCAGGGGAGGCCTCTTCCAAGCCTGTCGGAGGTCGTGGGGCCTAACGGCGAGCGTCAAAGCACTCGGTTTCGCTCCAGTAGTAGGCTTTTATTGACTAAATTGTAACATGACGACCTATGTGACTTTGGCAGGCCTTTTTAGTGCTTACTTTTGAGCCAGTGGGCTAAGATTTGAAACAAACGATCGGTGGGAATCCAGCTTTCAGGGGAGTCCTCCCCCGAGTCTCTGGACGGCTGTGGGGGCAAACGGCGAGCGTCAAAGCACTCGGTTTCGCTCCAGTATGAGGCCTTTATTGACTAAATTGTAACATGACAACCTATGTGACTTTGGGAGGACTTTTTAGCGCTTACTTTTGACCTAGTGCGCTAAGATTTGAAACAAACGATCGGTGGGAATCCAGCTTTCAGGGGAGGCCTCCCCCGAGTCTCTGGACGGCTGTGGGGCCGAACGGTGAGCGTCAAAGCATTCGGTTTCTCTCCAGTAGTTGGCCTTTATTGAGTAAATTGTAACATGACGACCTATGTGATTTTGGCAGGACCTTTTAGCACCTACTTTTGAGCTAGTGGGCTAAGATTTGAAACAAACGATCGGTGGGAATCCCGCTTTCAGGGGAGTCCTCCCCCGAGTCTCTGGAAGGCTATGGGGCCGAGCGGCGAGCGTTAAAGCACTCAGTTTCGCTCAAGTACCATGACGACCGATTTGACTTCGGCACGACTTTAGGTCGCTTAATTTCTGCCTAGCGGGCTAGGAATTTACACAGACAAGCCTTGGGAATCCAGCTTTCAAGGGAGGCCTCTTTCAAGCCTCTCGGAGGTCGTGGGGCCGAACGGCGAGCGTCATAGCACTCGGTTTCTCTCCAGTAGTAAGCCTTTATTGACTAAATTGTAACATGACGACCTATGTGACTTTGGCAAGTCTTTTTAGCGCCTAGGTTTGAGCTAGTGGGCTAGGATTTGAAACAAACGATCGGTGGGAATCCAGCTTTCAGGGGAGGCCTCCCCCGAGTCTTTGGACGGCTGTGGGGCCGAGCGGCGAGCGTTAAAGCACTCAGTTTCGGTCCAGTAGGAGGCCTTTATTGACTAAATTGTAACATGACGACCTTTGTGATTTTGGCAGGACTTTTTAGCGCCTACTTTTCAGCTACTGGGCTAAGATTTGAAACAAATGATCGGTGGGAATCCAGCTTTCTGGGGAGGCCTCCCCCGAGTCTCTGGACGGCTGTGGGGGCGAACGGCGAGCGTCAAAGCACTCGGTTTCTCTCCAGTAGTTGGCCTTTATTGAGTAAATTGTAACATGACGACCTATGTGATTTTGGCAGGACTTTTTAGCGCCTACTTTTGAACTAGTGGGCTAAGATTTGAAACAAACGATCGGTGGGAATCCAGCTTTCAGGGGAGGTCTCTTCCAAGCCTCTCGGAGGTCGTGGGGCCGAACGGCGAGCGTCAAAGCACTCGGTTTCGCTCCAGTAGTCGGCCTTTATTGACTAAATTGTAACATGACGACATATGTGACTTTGGCAGGACTTTTTAGCGCCTACTTTTGAACTAGTGGGCTAAGATTTGAAACAAACGATCGGTGGGAATCCAGCTTTCAGGGGAGGCCTCGCCCGAGTCGCTGGACGGCTGTGGGGCCGAACGGTGAGCGTTAAAGCACTTGGTTTCTCTCCAGTAGTAGGCCTTTATTGAGTAAATTGTAACATGACGACCGATGTGATTTTGGCAGGACTTTTCTGCGCCTACTTTTCAGCTACTGGGCTAAGATTTGAAACAAACGCTCGGTGGGAATCAAGCTTTCAGGGGAGGCCTCTCCCGAGTCTCTGGACGGCTCTGGGGCCGAACGGTGAGCGTCAAAGCACTCGGTTTCTCTCCAGTAGTCGGCCTTTATTGAGTAAATTGTAAAATGACGACCTATGTAATTTTGCCAGGACTTTTTAGCGCCTACTTTACAGCTACTGGGCTAAGATTTGAAACAAACGATCGGTGGGAATCCAGCTTTCAGGGGAGGCCTCCCCCGAGTCTCTGTACGGCTGTGGGGCCGAGCGGCGAGCATAATAGCACTCAGTTTCGCTCGAGTACCATGACGACCGATTTGACTTCGGCACAACTTTAGGTCACTTAATTTCAGCCGAGTGGGCTAGGAATTCCCACAGACAAGCCTTGGGAATCCAGCTTTCAAGGGAGGCCTCTTCCAAGTCTCTCGGAGCTCGTGGGGCCGAACGGCGAGCGTCGAAGCACTCTGTTTCGCTCCAGTAGTAGGCCTTTATTGACTAAATTGTAACATGACAACCTATGTGACTTTGGCAGGACTTTTTAGCGCCTACTTTTGAACTAGTGGGCGAAGATTTGAAACAAACGATCGGTGGGAATCCAGCTTTCAGGGGAGGCCTCTCCCGAGTCTCTGGACGGCTGTGGGGCCGAACGGCGAGCGTCAAAGCACTCGGTTTCTCTCCAGTAGTAGGCCTTTATTGAGTAAATTGTAACATGACGACCTATGTGACTTTGGAAGGACTTTTTAGCGCTTACGTTTGAGCTAGTGGGCTAAGATTTAAAACAAACGATCGGTGGGAATCCAGCTTTCAGGGGAGGCCTCCTCCGAGTTTCTGGACTGCTGTGGGACCGAGCGGCGACCGTTAAAGCACTCAGTTTCGCTCGAGTACCATGACGACCGATTTGACTTCGGCACGACTTTAGGTCGCTTAATTTAAGCCTAGCGGGCTAGGAATTCACACAGACAAGCCTTGGGAATCCAGCTTTCAAGGGAGGCCTCTTCCAAGCCTCTCGGAGCTCGTGGGGCCGAACGGCGAGCGTCGAAGCACTCGGTTTCGCTCAAGTAGTAACCCTTTATTGACTAAATTGTAACATCACAACCAATGTGACTTTGGCAGGACTTTTTAGCGCTTACGTTTGAGCTAGTGGGCTAAGATTTGAAACAAACGATCGGTGGGAATCCAGCTTTCAGGGGAGGCCTCTTCCAAGCCTGTCGGAGGTCGTGGGGCCTAACGGCGAGCGTCAAAGCACTCGGTTTCGCTCCAGTAGTAGGCTTTTATTGACTAAATTGTAACATGACGACCTATGTGACTTTGGCAGGCCTTTTTAGTGCTTACTTTTGAGCCAGTGGGCTAAGATTTGAAACAAACGATCGGTGGGAATCCAGCTTTCAGGGGAGTCCTCCCCTGAGTCTCTGGACGGCTGTGGGGGCAAACGGCGAGCGTCAAAGCACTCGGTTTCGCTCCAGTATGAGGCCTTTATTGACTAAATTGTAACATGACAACCTATGTGACTTTGGGAGGACTTTTTAGCGCTTACTTTTGACCTAGTGCGCTAAGATTTGAAACAAACGATCGGTGGGAATTCAGCTTTCAGGGGAGGCCTCCCCCGAGTCTCTGGACAGCTGTGGGGCCGATCGGCGAGCGTTAAAGCACTCAGTTTCGGTCCAGTCGGAGGCCTTTATTGACTAAATTGTAACATGACGACCTATGTGATTTTGGCAGGACTTTTTAGCGCCTACTTTTCAGCTACTGGGCTAAGATTTTAAACAAACAATCGGTGGGAATCCAGCTTTCAGGGGAGTCCTCCCCCGAGTCTCTGGAAGGCTGTGGGGCCGAGCGGCGAGCGTTAAAGCACTCAGTTTCGCTCAAGTACCATGACGACCGATTTGACTTCGGCACGACTTTAGGTCGCTTAATTTCTGCCTAGCGGGCTAGGAATTTACACAGACAAGCCTTGGGAATCCAGCTTTAAAGGGAGGCCTCTTCCAAGCCTCTCGGAGCTTGTGAGGCCGAACGGCGAGCGTCAAAGCACTCTGTTTCGCTCCAGTAGTAGGCTTTTATTGACTAAATTGTAACATGACGACCTAGGTGACTTTGGCAGGACTTTTTAGCGCTTACTTTTGAGCTAGTGGGCTAAGATTTGAAACAAACGATCGGTGGGAATCCAGCTTTCAGGGGAGGCCTCCCCCGAGTCTCTGGACGGCTGTGGGGGCGAACGCCGAGCGTCAAAGCACTCGGTTTTGCTCCAGTAGTAGACCTTTATTGACTAAATTGTAGCATGACAACCTATGTGACTTTGGGAGGACTTTTTAGCGCTTACTTTTGACCTAGTGCGCTAGGATTTGAAACAAACGATCGGTGGGAATCCAGCTTTCAGGGGAGTCCTCCCCCGAGTCTCTGGAAGGCTGTGGGGCCGAGCGGCGAGCGTTAAAGCACTCAGTTTCGCTCAAGTAGTAGGCTTTTATTGACTAAATTGTAACATGACGACCTATGTGACTTTGGCAGGACATTTTAGCGCCTACTTTTCAGTTACTGGGCGAAGATTTGAAACAAACGATCGGTGGGAATCCAGCTTTCAGGGGAGGCCTCCCCCGAGTCTCTGGACGGCTGTGGGGCCGAACGATGAGCGTCAAAGCACTCGGTTTCTCTCCAGTAGTAGGCCTTTATTGAGTAAATTGTAACATGACGACCGATGAGATTTTGGCAGGACTTTTTTGCGCCTACTTTTCAGCTACTGGGCTAAGATTTGAAACAAACAATCAATGGGAATCCAGCTTTCAGGGGAGGCCTCTTCCAAGCCTCTCGGAGGTCGTGGGGCCGAACGGCGAGCGTCAAAGCACTCGGTTTCGCTCCAGTAGTCGGCCTTTATTGAGTAAATTGTAACATGACGACCTATGTGATTTTGGCAGGACTTTTTAGTGCCTACTTCTCAGCTACTGGGCTAAGATTTGAAACAAAAGATCGTTGGGAATCCAGCTTTCAGGGGAGGCCTCCCCCGAGTCTCTGGACGGCTGTGGGGCCGAGCGGCGAGCGTAATAGCACTCAGTTTTGCTCAAGTACCATGACGACCGATTTGACTTCGGCACAACTTTAGGTCGCTTAATTTCAGCCGAGCGGGCTAGGAATTCACACAGACAAGCCTTGGGAATCCAGCTTTCAAGGGAGGCCTCTTCCAAGCCTCTCGGAGCTCGTGGGGCCGAACGGCGAGCGTCAAAGCACTCGGTTTCTCTCCAGTAGTAGGCCTTTATTGAGTAAATTGTAACATAATGACCTATGTGAATTTGGCAGGACGTTTTAGCGCCTACTTTTGAGCTAGTGGACTGAGATTTGAAACAAACGATCGGTCGGCAGCCAGCTTTCAGGGGAGGCCTCTTCCAAGCCTCTCGGAGGTCGTGGGCCCGAACGGCGAGCGTCAAAGCACTCGGTTTCGCTCCAGTAGTAGGCCTTTATTGACTAAATTGTAACATGACAACCTATGTGACTTTGGGAGGACTTTTCAGCGCTTACTTTTGACCTAGTGCGCTAAGATTTGAAACAAACGATCGGTGGGAATCCAGCTTTCAGGGGAGTCCTCCCCCGAGTCTCTGGAAGGCTGTGGGGCCGAGCGGCGAGCGTTAAAGAACTCAGTTTCGCTCAAGTACCATGACGACCGATTTGACTTCGGCACGACTTTAGGTCGCTTAATTTCTGCCTAGCGGGCTAGGAATTTACACAGACAAGGCTTGGGAATCCAGCTTTAAAGGGAGGCCTCTTCCAAGCCTCTCGGAGCTTGTGAGGCCGAACGGCGAGCGTCAAAGCACTCGGTTTCGCTCCAGTAGTAGGCTTTTATTGACTAAATTGTAGCATGACGACCTAAGTGACTTTGGCAGGACTTTTTAGCGCTTACTTTTGAGCTAGTGGGCTAAGATTTGAAACAAACGATCGGTGGGAATCCAGCTTTCAGGGGAGGCCTCTTCCAAGCCTCTCGGAGGTCGTGGGGCCGAACGGCGAGCGTCAAAGCACTCGGTTTCGCTCCAGTAGTAGGCCTTTATTGACTAAATTGTAGCATGACAACCTATGTGACTTTGGGAGGACTTTTTAGCGCTTACTTTTGACCTAGTGCGCTAAGATTTGAAACAAACGATCGGTGGGAATCCAGCTTTCAGGGGAGTCCTCCCCCGAGTCTCTGGAAGGCTGTGGGGCCGAGCGGCGAGCGTTAAAGCACTCAGTTTCGCTCAAGTAGTAGGCTTTTATTGACTAAATTGTAACATGACGACCTATGTGACTTTGGCAGGACTTTTTAGCGCTTACTTTTGAGCTAGTGGGCTAAGATTTGAAACAAACGATTGGTGGGAATCCAGCTTTCAGGGGAGGCCTCCCCCGAGTCTCTGGACGGCTGTGGGGGCTAACGGCGAGCGTCAAAGCATTCGGTTTCGCTCCAGTACTAGGCCTTTATTGACTAAATTGTAACATGACAACCTATGTGACTTTGGGAGGACTTTTTAGCGCTTACTTTTGACCTAGTGCGCTAAGATTTGAAACAAACGATCGGTGGGAATCCAGCTTTCTGGGGAGTCCTCCCCCGAGTCTCTGGAAGGCTGTGGGGCCGAGCGGCGAGCGTTAAAGCACTCAGTTTCGGTCCAGTCGGAGGCCTTTATTGACTAAATTGTAACATGACGACCTATGTGATTTTGGCAGGACATTTTAGCGCCTACTTTTCAGCTACTGGGCTAAGATTTGAAACAAACGATCGGTCGGCAGCCAGCTTTCAGGGGAGGCCTCTTCCAAGCCTCTCGGAGGTCGTGGGCCCGAACGGCGAGCGTCAAAGCACTCGGTTTCGCTCCAGTAGTAGGCCTTTATTGACTAAATTGTAACATGACAACCTATGTGACTTTGGGAGGACTTTTCAGCGCTTACTTTTGACCTAGTGCGCTAAGATTTGAAACAAACGATCGGTGGGAATCCAGCTTTCAGGGGAGTCCTCCCCCGAGTCTCTGGAAGTCTGTGACGCCGAGCGGCGAGCGTTAAAGCACTCAGTTTCGCTCAAGTACCATGACGACCGATTTGACTTCGGCACGACTTTAGGTCGCTTAATTTCTGCCTAGCGGGCTAGGAATTTACACAGACAAGCCTTGGGAATCCAGCTTTAAAGGGAGGCCTCTTCCAAGCCTCTCGGAGGTCGTGGGCCCGAACGGCGAGCGTCAAAGCACTCTGTTTCGCTCCAGTAGCAGGCCTTTATTGACTAAATTGTAACATGACGACCTATGCCTCCCCCGAGTCTCTGGACTGCTGTGGGGCCGAGCAGCGACCTTTAAAGCACTCAGTTTCGCTCGAGTACCATGACGACCGATTTGACTTCGGCACGACTTTAGGTCACTTAATTTCGGCCTAGCGGGCTAGGAATTCACACAGACAAGCCTTGGGAATCCAGCTTTCAAGGGAGGCCTCCCCCGAGTCTCTGGACGGCTGTGGGGCCGAGCGGCGACCGTTAAAGCACTCAGTTTCGCTCGAGTACCATGACGACCGATTTGACTTCGGCACGACTTTAGGTCGCTTAATTTCAGCCTAGCGGGCTAGGAATTCACACAGGCAAGCCTTGTGAATCCAGCTTTCAAGGGAGGCCTCTTTCAAGCCTCTCGGAGCCCGTGGGGCCGAACGGCGAGCGTCGAAGCACTCGGTTTCGCTCAAGTAGTAACCCTTTATTGACTAAATTGTAGCATGACGACCTAAGTGACTTTGGCAGGACTTTTTAGCGCTTACTTTTGAGCTAGTGGGCTAAGATTTGAAACAAACGATCGGTGGGAATCCAGCTTTCAGGGGAGGCCTCTTCCAAGCCTCTCGGAGGTCGTGGGGCCGAACGGCGAGCGTCAAAGCACTCGGTTTCGCTCCAGTAGTAGGCCTTTATTGACTAAATTGTAGCATGACAACCTATGTGACTTTGGGAGGACTTTTTAGCGCTTACTTTTGACCTAGTGCGCTAAGATTTGAAACAAACGATCGGTGGGAATCCAGCTTTCAGGGGAGTCCTCCCCCGAGTCTCTGGAAGGCTGTGGGGCCGAGCGGCGAGCGTTAAAGCACTCAGTTTCGCTCAAGTAGTAGGCTTTTATTGACTAAATTGTAACATGACGACCTATGTGACTTTGGCAGGACTTTTTAGCGCTTACTTTTGAGCTAGTGGGCTAAGATTTGAAACAAACGATTGGTGGGAATCCAGCTTTCAGGGGAGGCCTCCCCCGAGTCTCTGGACGGCTGTGGGGGCTAACGGCGAGCGTCAAAGCATTCGGTTTCGCTCCAGTACTAGGCCTTTATTGACTAAATTGTAACATGACAACCTATGTGACTTTGGGAGGACTTTTTAGCGCTTACTTTTGACCTAGTGCGCTAAGATTTGAAACAAACGATCGGTGGGAATCCAGCTTTCTGGGGAGTCCTCCCCCGAGTCTCTGGAAGGCTGTGGGGCCGAGCGGCGAGCGTTAAAGCACTCAGTTTCGGTCCAGTCGGAGGCCTTTATTGACTAAATTGTAACATGACGACCTATGTGATTTTGGCAGGACATTTTAGCGCCTACTTTTCAGCTACTGGGCTAAGATTTGAAACAAACGATCGGTCGGCAGCCAGCTTTCAGGGGAGGCCTCTTCCAAGCCTCTCGGAGGTCGTGGGCCCGAACGGCGAGCGTCAAAGCACTCGGTTTCGCTCCAGTAGTAGGCCTTTATTGACTAAATTGTAACATGACAACCTATGTGACTTTGGGAGGACTTTTCAGCGCTTACTTTTGACCTAGTGCGCTAAGATTTGAAACAAACGATCGGTGGGAATCCAGCTTTCAGGGGAGTCCTCCCCCGAGTCTCTGGAAGTCTGTGACGCCGAGCGGCGAGCGTTAAAGCACTCAGTTTCGCTCAAGTACCATGACGACCGATTTGACTTCGGCACGACTTTAGGTCGCTTAATTTCTGCCTAGCGGGCTAGGAATTTACACAGACAAGCCTTGGGAATCCAGCTTTAAAGGGAGGCCTCTTCCAAGCCTCTCGGAGGTCGTGGGCCCGAACGGCGAGCGTCAAAGCACTCTGTTTCGCTCCAGTAGCAGGCCTTTATTGACTAAATTGTAACATGACGACCTATGCCTCCCCCGAGTCTCTGGACTGCTGTGGGGCCGAGCAGCGACCTTTAAAGCACTCAGTTTCGCTCGAGTACCATGACGACCGATTTGACTTCGGCACGACTTTAGGTCACTTAATTTCGGCCTAGCGGGCTAGGAATTCACACAGACAAGCCTTGGGAATCCAGCTTTCAAGGGAGGCCTCCCCCGAGTCTCTGGACGGCTGTGGGGCCGAGCGGCGACCGTTAAAGCACTCAGTTTCGCTCGAGTACCATGACGACCGATTTGACTTCGGCACGACTTTAGGTCGCTTAATTTCAGCCTAGCGGGCTAGGAATTCACACAGGCAAGCCTTGTGAATCCAGCTTTCAAGGGAGGCCTCTTTCAAGCCTCTCGGAGCCCGTGGGGCCGAACGGCGAGCGTCGAAGCACTCGGTTTCGCTCAAGTAGTAACCCTTTATTGACTAAATTGTAACATCACAACCAATGTGAATTAGGCAGGAATTTTTAGCACTTACTTTTGAGCAAGTGGGCTAAGATTTGAAACAAACGATCGGTGGGAATCCAGCTTTCAGGGGAGGCCTCCTCCGAGTCTCTGGATAGCTGTGGGGCCGATCTGCGAGCGTTAAAGCACTCGGTTTCTCTCCAGTAGTCGGCCTTTATTGAGTAAATTGTAAAATGACGAGCGATGTGATTTTGGCAGGACTTTTTTGCGCCTACTTTTCAGCTACTGGGCTAAGATTTGAAACAAACGATCGGTGGGAGTCCAGCTTTCAGGGGAGGCCACCCCCGAGTCTCTGAACGGCTGTGGGGCCGAGCGGCGAGCGTAATAGCACTCAGTTTCGCTCGAGTACCATGACGACCGATTTGACTTCGGCACAACTTTAGGTCGCTTAATTTCAGCCGAGCGGGCTAGGAATTCACACAGACAAGCCTTGGGAATCCAGCTTTCAAGGGAGGCCTCTTCCAAGCCTCTCGGAGCTCGTGGGGCCGAACGGCGAGCGTCGAAGCACTCGGTTTCGCTCCAGTAGTAGGCCTTTATTGACTAAATTGTAACATGACAACCTATGTGACTTTGGCAGGACTTTTTAGTGCCTACTTTTGAACTAGTGCGCTAAGATTTGAAACAAACGATCGGTGGGAATCCAGCTTTCAGGGGAGGCCTCCCCTGAGTCTCTGGACGACTGTGGGGCTGAGCGGTGAGCGTTAAAGCACTCAGTTTCGGTCCAGTAATAGGCCTTTATTGACTAAGTTGTAACATGATGACCTATGTGATTTTGGCAGGACTTTTTAGCGCTTACGTTTTAGCTAGTGGGCTAAGATTTAAAACAAACGATCGGCGGGAATTCAGCTTTCAGGGGAGGCCTCCCCAGAGTCTCTGGACTGCTGTGGGGCCGAGCGGCGACCGTTAAAGCACTCAGTTTCGCTCGAGTACCATGACGACCGATTTGACTTCGGCACGACTTTAGGTCGCTTAATTTCAGCCTAGCGGGCTAGGAATTCACACAGGCAAGCCTTGTGAATCCAGCTTTCAAGGGAGGCCTCTTTCAAGCCTCTCGGAGCCCGTGGGGCCGAACGGCGAGCGTCGAAGCACTCGGTTTCGCTCAAGTAGTAACCCTTTATTGACTAAATTGTAACATCACAACCAATGTGAATTAGGCAGGAATTTTTAGCACTTACTTTTGAGCAAGTGGGCTAAGATTTGAAACAAACGATCGGTGGGAATCCAGCTTTCAGGGGAGGCCTCCCCCGAGTCTCTGGACGGCTGTGGGGCCGAACGGTGAGCGTTAAAGCACTTTGTTTCTCTCCAGTAGTAGGCCTTTATTGAGTAAATTGTAACATAATGACCTATGTGAATTTGGCAGGACGTTTTAGCGCCTACTTGTGAGCTAGTGGGCTGAGATTTGAAACAAACGATCGGTGGGAATCCAGCTTTCAGGGGATGCCTCCCCCGAGTCTCTGGACAGCTGTGGGGCCGAACGGCGAGCGTCAAAGCACTCGGTTTCTCTCCAGTATTCGGCCTTTATTGACTAAATTGTAACATGACGACCTATGTGATTTTGGCAGGACCTTTTAGCGCTTACGTTTGAGCTAGTGGGCTAAGATTTAAAACACACGATCGGTGGGAATCCAGCTTTCAGGGGAGGCCTCCCCCGAGTCTCTGGACTGCTGTGGGGCCGAGCGGCGACCTTTAAAGCACTCAGTTTCGCTCGAGTACCATGACGACCGATTTGACTTCGGCACGACTTTAGTTCGCTTAATTTCAGCCTAGCGGGCTAGGAATTCACACAGACAAGCCTTGGGAATCCAGCTTTCAAGGGAGGCCTCTTCCAAGCCTCTCGGAGCTCGTGGGGCCGAACGGCGAGCGTCGAAGCACTCGGTTTCGCTCAAGTAGTAACCCTTTATTGACTAAATTGTAACATCACAACCAATGTGAATTTGTCAGGAATTTTTAGCGCTTACTTTTGAGCAAGTGGGCTAAGATTTGAAACAAACGATCGGTGGGAATCCAGCTTTCAGGGGAGGCCTCCCCCGAGTCTCTGGACGGCTGTGGGGCCGAACGGTGAGCGTCAAAGCACTTGGTTTCTCTCCAGTAGTAGGCCTTTATTGAGTAAATTGTAACATGACGACCGATGTGATTTTGGCAGGACTTTTTTGCGCCTGCTTTTCAGCTACTGGGCTAAGATTTGAAACAAACGATCGGTGGGAATCAAGCTTTCAGGGGAGGCCTCTCCCGAGTCTCTGGACGGCTGTGGGGCCGAACGGCGAGCGTCAAAGCACTCGGTTTCTCTCCAGTAGTCGGCCTTTATTGAGTAAATTGTAAAATGACGACCTATGTAATTTTGGCAGGACTTTTTAGCGCCTACTTTTCAGCTACTGGGCTAAGATTTGAAACAAACGATCGGTGGGAATCCAGCTTTCAGGGGAGGCCTCCCCCGAGTCTCTGAACGGCTGTGGGGCCGAGCGGCGAGCGTAATAGCACTCAGTTTCGCTCGAGTACCATGACGACCGATTTGACTTCGGCACAACTTTAGGTCGCTTAATTTCAGCCGAGCGGGCTAGGAATTCACACAGACAAGCCTTGGGAATCCAGCTTTCAACGGAGGCCTCTTCCAAGCCTCTCGGAGCTCGTGGGGCCGTACGGCGAGCGTCGAAGCACTCGGTTTCGCTCCAGTAGTAGGCCTTTATTGACTAAATTGTAACATGACAACCTATGTAACTTTGGCAGGACGTTTTAGTGCCTACTTTTGAACTAGTGCGCTAAGATTTGAAACAAACGATCGGTGGGAATCCAGCTTTTAGGGGAGTCCTCCCCCGAGTCTCTGGACGGCTGTGGGGCCGAGCGGCGAGCGTTAAAGGACTCAGTTTCGGTCCAGTAGGAGGCCTTTATTGGCTAAATTGTAACATGACGACCTATGTGATTTTGGCAGGACTTCTTAGCGCATACTTTTCAGCTACTGGGCTAAGATTTGAAACAAACGATCGGTGGGAATCCAGCTTTCAGGGGAGGCCTCTTCCAAGCCTCTCGGAGGTCGTGGGGCCGAACGGCGAGCGTCAAAGCACTCGGTTTCTCTCCAGTAGTCGGCCTTTATTGAGTAAATTGTAAAATGACGACCTATGTAATTTTGGCAGGACTTTTTAGCGCCTACTTTTCAGCTACTGGGATAAGATTTGAAACAAACGATCGGTGGGAATCCAGCTTTCAGGGGAGGCCTCCCCCGAGTCTCTGAACGGCTGTGGGGCCGAGCGGCGAGCGTAATAGCACTCAGTTTCGCTCGAGTACCATGTTCACCGATTTGACTTCGGCACAACTTTAGGTCGCTTAATTTCAGCCGAGCGGGCTAGGAATTCACACAGACAAGCCTTGGGAATCCAGCTTTTAAGGGAGGCCTCTTCCAAGCCTCTCGGAGCTCGTGGGGCCGAACGGCGAGCGTCAAAGCACTCGGTTTCGCTCCAGTAGTAGGCCTTTATTGACTAAATTGTAACATGACAACCTATGTAACTTTGGCAGGACGTTTTAGTGCCTACTTTTGAACTAGTGCGCTAAGATTTGAAACAAACGATCGGTGGGAATCCAGCTTTCAGGGGAGTCCTCCCCCGAGTCTCTGGACGGCTGTGGGGCCGAGCGGCGAGCGTTAAAGCACTCAGTTTCGGTCCAGTAGGAGGCCTTTATTGGCTAAATTGTAACATGACGACCTATGTGATTTTGGCAGGACTTCTTAGCGCATACTTTTCAGCTACTGGGCTAAGATTTGAATCAAACGATCGGTGGGAATCCAGCTTTTAGGGGAGGCCTCTTCCAAGCCTCTCGGAGGTCGTGGGGCCGAACGGCGAGCGTCAAAGCACTCGGTTTCGCTCCAGTAGTAGGCCTTTATTGACTAAATTGTAACATGACAACCTATGTGACTTTGGCAGGACTTTTTAGTGCCTACTTTTGAACTAGTGCGCTAAGATTTGAAACAAACGATCGGTGGGAATCCAGCTTTCAGGGGAGGCCTCCCCTGAGTCTCTGGACGACTGTGGGGCTGAGCGGTGAGCGTTAAAGCACTCAGTTTCGGTCCAGTAATAGGCCTTTATTGACTAAGTTGTAACATGATGACCTATGTGATTTTGGCAGGACTTTTTAGCGCTTACGTTTTAGCTAGTGGGCTAAGATTTAAAACAAACGATCGGCGGGAATTCAGCTTTCAGGGGAGGCCTCCCCAGAGTCTCTGGACTGCTGTGGGGCCGAGCGGCGACCGTTAAAGCACTCAGTTTCGCTCGAGTACCATGACGACCGATTTGACTTCGGCACGACTTTAGGTCGCTTAATTTCAGCCTAGCGGGCTAGGAATTCACACAGGCAAGCCTTGGGAATCCAGCTTTCAAGGGAGGCCTCTTTCAAGCCTCTCGGAGCCCGTGGGGCCGAACGGCGAGCGTCGAAGCACTCGGTTTCGCTCAAGTAGTAACCCTTTATTGACTAAATTGTAACATCACAACCAATGTGAATTAGGCAGGAATTTTTAGCACTTACTTTTGAGCAAGTGGGCTAAGATTTGAAACAAACGATCGGTGGGAATCCAGCTTTCAGGGGAGGCCTCCCCCGAGTCTCTGGACGGCTGTGGGGCCGAACGGTGAGCGTTAAAGCACTTTGTTTCTCTCCAGTAGTAGGCCTTTATTGAGTAAATTGTAACATAATGACCTATGTGAATTTGGCAGGACGTTTTAGCGCCTACTTGTGAGCTAGTGGGCTGAGATTTGAAACAAACGATCGGTGGGAATCCAGCTTTCAGGGGATGCCTCCCCCGAGTC
Organism: Phycodurus eques; assembly: GCF_024500275.1. Taxonomy (NCBI): domain Eukaryota; kingdom Metazoa; phylum Chordata; class Actinopteri; order Syngnathiformes; family Syngnathidae; genus Phycodurus; species Phycodurus eques. Next base: position 218,229 of record NW_026904046.1, read on the forward strand.
TCTGGACAGCTGTGGGGCCGAACGGCGAGCGTCAAAGCACTCGGTTTCTCTCCAGTATTCGGCCTTTATTGACTAAATTGTAACATGACGACCTATGTGATTTTGGCAGGACCTTTTAGCGCTTACGTTTGAGCTAGTGGGCTAAGATTTAAAACACACGATCGGTGGGAATCCAGCTTTCAGGGGAGGCCTCCCCCGAGTCTCTGGACTGCTGTGGGGCCGAGCGGCGACCTTTAAAGCACTCAGTTTCGCTCGAGTACCATGACGACCAATTTGACTTCGGCACGACTTTAGTTCGCTTAATTTCAGCCTAGCGGGCTAGGAATTCACACAGACAAGCCTTGGGAATCCAGCTTTCAAGGGAGGCCTCTTCCAAGCCTCTCGGAGCTCGTGGGGCTGAACGGCGAGCGTCGAAGCACTCGGTTTCGCTCAAGTAGTAACCCTTTATTGACTAAATTGTAACATCACAACCAATGTGAATTTGTCAGGAATTTTTAGTGCTTACTTTTGAGCAAGTGGGCTAAGATTTGAAACAAACGATCGGTGGGAATCCAGCTTTCAGGGGAGGCCTCCCCCGAGTCTCTGGACGGCTGTGGGGCCGAACGGTGAGCGTCAAAGCACTTGGTTTCTCTCCAGTAGTAGGCCTTTATTGAGTTAATTGTAACATGACGACCGATGTGATTTTGGCAGGACTTTTTTGCGCCTACTTTTCAGCTACTGGGCTAAGATTTGAAACAAACGATCGGTGGGAATCAAGCTTTCAGGGGAGGCCTCTCCCGAGTCTCTGGACGGCTGTGGGGCCGAACGGCGAGCGTCAAAGCACTCGGTTTCTCTCCAGTAGTCGGCCTTTATTGAGTAAATTGTAAAATGACGACCTATGTAATTTTGGCAGGACTTTTTAGCGCCTACTTTTCAGCTACTGGGCTAAGATTTGAAACAAACGATCGGTGGGAATCCAGCTTTCAGGGGAGGCCTCCCCCGAGTCTCTGAACGGCTGTGGGGCCGAGCGGCGAGCGTAATAGCACTCAGTTTCGCTCGAGTACCATGACGACCGATTTGACTTCGGCACAACTTTAGGTCGCTTAATTTCAGCCGAGCGGGCTAGGAATTCACACAGACAAGCCTTGGGAATCCAGCTTTCAAGGGAGGCCTCTTCCAAGCCTCTCGGAGCTCGTGGGGCCGTACGGCGAGCGTCGAAGCACTCGGTTTCGCTCCAGTAGTAGGCCTTTATTGACTAAATTGTAACATGACAACCTATGTAACTTTGGCAGGACGTTTTAGTGCCTACTTTTGAACTAGTGCGCTAAGATTTGAAACAAACGATCGGTGGGAATCCAGCTTTTAGGGGAGTCCTCCCCCGAGTCTCTGGACGGCTGTGGGGCCGAGCGGCGAGCGTTAAAGGACTCAGTTTCGGTCCAGTAGGAGGCCTTTATTGGCTAAATTGTAACATGACGACCTATGTGATTTTGGCAGGACTTCTTAGCGCATACTTTTCAGCTACTGGGCTAAGATTTGAAACAAACGATCGGTGGGAATCCAGCTTTCAGGGGAGGCCTCTTCCAAGCCTCTCGGAGGTCGTGGGGCCGAACGGCGAGCGTCAAAGCACTCGGTTTCTCTCCAGTAGTCGGCCTTTATTGAGTAAATTGTAAAATGACGACCTATGTAATTTTGGCAGGACTTTTTAGCGCCTACTTTTCAGCTACTGGGATAAGATTTGAAACAAACGATCGGTGGGAATCCAGCTTTCAGGGGAGGCCTCCCCCGAGTCTCTGAACGGCTGTGGGGCCGAGCGGCGAGCGTAATAGCACTCAGTTTCGCTCGAGTACCATGTTCACCGATTTGACTTCGGCACAACTTTAGGTCGCTTAATTTAAGCCGAGCGGGCTAGGAATTCACACAGACAAGCCTTGGGAATCCAGCTTTTAAGGGAGGCCTCTTCCAAGCCTCTCGGAGCTCGTGGGGCCGAACGGCGAGCGTCAAAGCACTCGGTTTCGCTCCAGTAGTAGGCCTTTATTGACTAAATTGTAACATGACAACCTATGTAACTTTGGCAGGACGTTTTAGTGCCTACTTTTGAACTAGTGCGCTAAGATTTGAAACAAACGATCGGTGGGAATCCAGCTTTCAGGGGAGTCCTCCCCCGAGTCTCTGGACGGCTGTGGGGCCGAGCGGCGAGCGTTAAAGCACTCAGTTTCGGTCCAGTAGGAGGCCTTTATTGGCTAAATTGTAACATGACGACCTATGTGATTTTGGCAGGACTTCTTAGCGCATACTTTTCAGCTACTGGGCTAAGATTTGAAACAAACGATCGGTGGGAATCCAGCTTTTAGGGGAGGCCTCTTCCAAGCCTCTCGGAGGTCGTGGGGCCGAACGGCGAGCGTCAAAGCACTCGGTTTCGCTCCAGTAGGAGGCCTTTATTGACTAAATTGTAACATGACAACCTATGTGACTTTGGCAAGACTTTTTAGCGCCTACGTTTGACCTAGTGCGCTAAGATTTGAAACAAACGATCGGTGGGAATCCAGCTTTCAGGGGAGTCCTCCCCCGAGTCTCTGGACGGCTGTGGGGCCGAGCGGCGAGCGTTAAAGCACTCAGTTTCGGTCCAGTAGGAGGCCTTTATTGGCTAAATTGTAACATGACGACCTATGTGATTTTGGCAGGACTTCTTAGCGCCTACTTTTCAGCTACTGGGCTAAGATTTGAAACAAACGATCGGTGGGAATCCAGCTTTCAGGGGAGGCCTCTTCCAAGCCTCTCGGAGGTCGTGGGGCCGAACGGCGATCGTCAAAGCACTCGGTTTCGCTCCAGTAGTCGGCCTTTATTGAGTAAATTGTAACATGATGACCTATGTGATTTTGGCAGGACTTTTTAGTGCCTACTTCTCAGCTACTGGGCTAAGATTTGAAACAAACGATCGTTGGGAATCCAGCTTTCAGGGGAGGTCTCCCCCGAGTCTCTGGACGGCTGTGGGGCCGAGCGGCGAGCGTTAAAGCACTCAGTTTCGGTCCAGTAGGAGGCCTTTATTGGCTAAATTGTAACATGACGACCTATGTGATTTTGGCAGGACTTCTTAGCGCCTACTTTTCAGCTACTGGGCTAAGATTTGAAACAAACGATCGGTGGGAATCCAGCTTTCAGGGGAGGCCTCTTCCAAGCCTCTCGGAGGTCGTGGGGCCGAACGGCGATCGTCAAAGCACTCGGTTTCGCTCCAGTAGTCGGCCTTTATTGAGTAAATTGTAACATGATGACCTATGTGATTTTGGCAGGACTTTTTAGTGCCTACTTCTCAGCTACTGGGCTAAGATTTGAAACAAACGATCGTTGGGAATCCAGCTTTCAGGGGAGGCCTCCCCCGAGTCTCTGGACGGCTGTGGGGCCGAGCGGCGAGCGTAATAGCACTCAGTTTCGCTCAAGTACCATGACGACCGATTTGACTTCGGCACAACTTTAGGTCGCTTAATTTCAGCCGAGCGGGCTAGGAATTCACACAGACAAGCCTTGGGAATCCAGCTTTCAAGGGAGGCCTCTTCCAAGCCTCTCGGAGCTCGTGGGGCCGAACGGCGAGCGTCAAAGCACTCGGTTTCTCTCCAGTAGTAGGCCTTTATTGAGTAAATTGTAACATAATGACCTATGTGAATTTGGCAGGAGGTTTTAGCGCCTACTTTTGAGCTAGTGGGCTGAGATTTGAAACAAACGATCGGTCGGCAGCCAGCTTTCAGGGGAGGCCTCTTCCAAGCCTCTCGGAGGTCGTGGGCCCGAACGGCGACCGTCAAAGCACTCGGTTTCGCTCCAGTAGTAGGCCTTTATTGACTAAATTGTAACATGACAACCTATGTGACTTTGGGAGGACTTTTCAGCGCTTACATTTGACCTAGTGCGCTAAGATTTGAAACAAACGATCGGTGGGAATCCAGCTTTCAGGGGAGTCCTCCCCCGAGTCTCTGGAAGGCTGTGGGGCCGAGCGGCGAGCGTTAAAGCACTTGGTTTCTCTCCAGTAGTAGGCCTTTATTGAGTAAATTGTAACATAATGACCTATGTGAATTTGGCAGGACGTTTTACCGCCTACTTGTGAGCTAGTGGGCTGAGATTTGAAACAAACGATCGGTGGGAATCCAGCTTTCAGGGGATGCCTCCCCCGAGTCTCTGGACAGCTGTGGGGCCGAACGGCGAGCGTCAAAGCACTCGGTTTCTCTCCAGTATTCGGCCTTTATTGACTAAATTGTAACATGACGACCTATGTTATTTTGGCAGGACTTTTTAGCGCTTACGTTTGAGGTAGTGGAATAAGATTTAAAACAAAGGATCGGTGGGAATCCAGCTTTCAGGGGACGCCTCCCCTGAGTCTCTGGACGGTTGTGGGGCAGAACGGCGAGCGTTAAAGCACTCAGTTTCGGTCCAGTAATAGGCCTTTATTGATTAAATTGTAACATGACGACCTATGTGATTTTGGCAGGACCTTTTAGCGCTTACGTTTGAGCTAGTGGGCTAAGATTTAAAACAAACGATCGGTGGGAATCCAGCTTTCAGGGGAGGCCTCCCCCGAGTCTCTGGACTGCTGTGGGGCCGAGCGGCGACCTTTAAAGCACTCAGTTTCGCTCGAGTACCATGACGACCGATTTGACTGCGGCACGACTTTAGTTCGCTTAATTTCAGCCTAGCGGGCTAGGAATTCACACAGACAAGCCTTGGGAATCCAGCTTTCAGGGGACGCCTCCCCCGAGTCTCTGGACGGCTGTGGGGCCGAACGGTGAGCGTCAAAGCACTTGGTTTCTCTCCAGTAGTAGGCCTTTATTGAGTAAATTGTAACATGACGACCGATGTGATTTTGGCAGGACGTTTTTGCCCCTACTTTTCAGCTACTGGGCTAAGATTTGAAACAAACGATCGGTGGGAATCCAGCTTTCAGGGGAGGCCTCTCCCGAGTCTCTGGACGGCTGTGGGGCCGAACGGCGAGCGTCAAAGCACTCGGTTTCTCTCCAGTAGTCGGCCTTTATTGAGTAAATTGTAACATGACGACCTATGTAAATTTGGCAGGACTTTTTAGCGCCTACTTTTCAGCTACTGGGCTAAGATTTGAAACAAACGATTGGTGGGAATCCAGCTTTCAGGGGAGGCCTCCCCCGAGTCTCTGAACGGCTGTGGGGCCCAGCGGCGAGCGTAATAGCACTCAGTTTCGCTCGAGTACCATGACGACCGATTTGACTTCGGCACATCTTTAGGTCGCTTAATTTCAGCCGAGCGGGCTAGGAATTCACACAGACAAGTCTTGGGAATCCAGCTTTCAAGGGAGGCCTCTTCCAAGCCTCTCGGAGCTCGTGGGGCCGAACGGCGAGCGTCGAAGCACTCTGTTTCGCTCAAGTAGTAACCCTTTATTGACTAAATTGTAACATCACAACCAATGTGAATTTGTCAGGAATTTTTAGCTCTTACTTGTGAGCAAGTGGGCTAAGATTTGAAACAAACGATCGGTGGGAATCCAGCTTTCAGGGGAGGCCTCCCCCGAGTCTCTGGACGGCTGTGGGGCCGAACGGTGAGCGTCAAAGCACTTGGTTTCTCTCCAGTAGTAGGCCTTTATTGAGTAAATTGTAACATGACGACCGATGTGATTTTGGCAGGACTTTTTAGCGCCTACTTTTGAACTAGTGGGCTAAGATTTGAAACAAACGATCGGTGGGAATCCAGCTTTCAGGGGAGGCCTCTTCCAAGCCTCTCGGAGGTCGTGGGGCCGAACGGCGAGCGTCAAAGCACTCGGTTTCGCTCCAGTAGTCGGCCTTTATTGACTAAATTGTAACATGACGACATATGTGACTTTGGCAGGACTTTTTAGCGCCTACTTTTGAGCTACTGGGCTAAGATTTGAAACAAACGATCGGTCGGCAGCCAGCTTTTAGGGGAGGCCTCTTCCAAGCCTCTCGGAGGTCGTGGGCCCGAACGGCGAGCGTCAAAGCCCTCGGTTTCGCTCCAGTAGTAGGCCTTTATTGACTAAATTGTAACATGACAACCTATGTGACTTTGGGAGGACTTTTTAGCGCTTACTTTTGACCTAGTGCGCTAAGATTTGAAACAAACGATCGGTGGGAATCCAGCTTTCAGGGGAGGCCTCCCCCGAGACTCTGGACGGCTGTGGGGGCGAACGGCGAGCGTCAAAGCGCTCGGTTTCTCTCCAGTAGTTGGCCTTTATTGAGTAAATTGTAACATGACGACCTATGTGATTTTGGCAGGACTTTTTAGCGCCTACTTTTCAGCTACTGGGCTAAGATTTGAAATAAACGATCGGTGGGAATCCAGCTTTCAGGGGAGGCCTCTTCCAAGCCTCTCGGAGGTCGTGGGCCCGAACGGGGAGCGTCAAAGCACTCTGTTTTGCTCCAGTAGCAGGCCTTTATTGACTAAATTGTAACATGACGACCTATGCCTCCCCCGAGTCTCTGGACTGCTGTGGGGCCGAGTGGCGACCTTTAAAGCACTCAGTTTCGCTCGAGTACCATGACGACCGATTTGACTTCGGCACGACTTTAGGTCGCTTAATTTCAGCCGAGCGGGCTAGGAATTCACACAGACAAGCCTTGGGAATCCAGCTTTCAAGGGAGGCCTCTTCCAAGCCTCTCTGAGCTCGTGGGGCCGAACGGCAAGCGTCGAAGCACTCGGTTTCGCTCAAGTAGTAACCCTTTATTGACTAAATTGTAACATCACAACCTATGTGAATTTGGCAGGACTTTTTAGCGCTTACTTTTGAGCAAGTGGGCTAAGATTTGAAACAAACGATCGGTGGGAATCCAGCTTTCAGGGGAGGCCTCCCCCGAGTCTCTGGACGGCTGTGGGGCTGAACGGTGAGCGTCAAAGCATTTGGTTTCTCTCCAGTAGTAGGCCTTTATTGAGTAAATTGTAACATGACGACCGATGTGATTTTGGCAGGACTTTTTAGCGCCTACTTTTGAACTAGTGGGCTAAGATTTGAAACAAACGATCGGTGGGAATCCAGCTTTCAGGGGAGGCCTCTCCCGAGACTCTGGACGGCTGTGGGGCCGAACGGCGAGCGTCAAAGCACTCGGTTTCTCTCCAGTGGTAGGCCTTTATTGAGTAAATTATAACATGACGACCTATGTGATTTTGGCAGGACTTTGTAGCGCCTACTTTTCAGCGACTGGGCTAAGATTTGAAAAAACCAACGGTGGGAATCCAGCTTTCAGGGGAGGCCTCTTCCAAGCCTCTCAGAGGTCGTGGGGCCGAACGGCGAGCGTCAAAGCACTCGGTTTCGCTCCAGTAGTAGGCCTTTATTGACTAAATTGTAACATGACGACCTATGTGACTTTGGCAGGACTTCTTATTGCTTACTTTTGAGCTAGTGGGCTAAGATGTGAAACAAACGATCGGTGGGAATCCAGCTTTCAGGGGAGGCCCCCCCCCCCGAGTCTCTGGACTGCTGTGGGGCCGAGCGGCGAGCGTAATAGCACTCAGTTTCGCTCGAGTACCATGACGACCGATTTGACTTCGGCACGACTTTAGGTCGCTTAATTTCAGCCTAGCGGGCTAGGAATTCACACAGACAAGCCTTGGGAATCCAGCTTTCAAGGGAGGCCTCTTTCAAGCCTCTCGGAGCTCGTGGGGCTGAACGGCGAGCGTCGAAGCACTCGGTTTCGCTCAAGTAGTAACCCTTTATTGACTAAATTGTAACATCACAACCAATGTGAATTTGGCAGGAATTTTTAGCGCTTACTTTTGAGCAAGTGGGCTAAGATTTGAAACAAACGATCGGTGGGAATCCAGCTTTCAGGGGAGGCCTCCCCCGAGTCTCTGGACGGCTGTGGGGCCGAACGGTGAGCGTCAAAGCATTCGGTTTCTCTCCAGTAGTTGGCCTTTATTGAGTAAATTGTAACATGACGACCTATGTGATTTTGGCAGGACCTTTTAGCACCTACTTTTGAGCTAGTGGGCTAAGATTTGAAACAAACGATCGGTGGGAATCCAGCTTTCAGGGGAGTCCTCCCCCGAGTCTCTGGAAGGCTATGGGGCCGAGCGGCGAGCGTTAAAGCACTCAGTTTCGCTCAAGTACCATGACGACCGATTTGACTTCGGCACGACTTTAGGTCGCTTAATTTCTGCCTAGCGGGCTAGGAATTTACACAGACAAGCCTTGGGAATCCAGCTTTAAAGGGAGGCCTCTTCCAAGCCTCTCGGAGGTCGTGGGGCCGAACGGCGAGCGTCATAGCACTCGGTTTCTCTCCAGTAGTAAGCCTTTATTGACTAAATTGTAACATGACGACCTATGTGACTTTGGCAAGTCTTTTTAGCGCCTAGGTTTGAGCTAGTGGGCTAGGATTTGAAACAAACGATCGGTGGGAATCCAGCTTTCAGGGGAGGCCTCCCCCGAGTCTTTGGACGGCTGTGGGGCCGAGCGGCGAGCGTTAAAGCACTCAATTTCGGTCCAGTAGGAGGCCTTTATTGACTAAATTGTAACATGACGACCTTTGTGATTTTGGCAGGACTTTTTAGCGCCTACTTTTCAGCTACTGGGCTAAGATTTGAAACAAATGATCGGTGGGAATCCAGCTTTCTGGGGAGGCCTCCCCCGAGTCTCTGGACGGCTGTGGGGGCGAACGGCGAGCGTCAAAGCACTCGGTTTCTCTCCAGTAGTTGGCCTTTATTGAGTAAATTGTAACATGACGACCTATGTGATTTTGGCAGGACTTTTTAGCGCCTACTTTTGAACTAGTGGGCTAAGATTTGAAACAAACGATCGGTGGGAATCCAGCTTTCAGGGGAGGTCTCTTCCAAGCCTCTCGGAGGTCGTGGGGCCGAACGGCGAGCGTCAAAGCACTCGGTTTCGCTCCAGTAGTAGGCCTTTATTGACTAAATTGTAACATGACAACCTATGTGACTTTGGGAGGACTTTTTAGCGCTTACGTTTGACCTAGTGCGCTAAGATTTGAAACAAACGATCGGTGGGAATCCAGCTTTCAGGGGAGTCCTCCCCCGAGTCTCTAGAAGGCTGTGGGGCCGAGCGGCGAGCGTTAAAGCACTCAGTTTCGCTCAAGTACCATGACAACCGATTTGACTTCGGCACAACTTTAGGTCGCTTAATTTCTGCCTCGCGGGCTAGGAATTTACACAGACAAGCCTTGGGAATCCAGCTTTAAAGGGAGGCCACTTCCAAGCCTCTCGGAGCTTGTGAGGCCGAACGGCGAGCGTCAAAGCACTCGGTTTTGCTCCAGTAGTAGGCTTTTATTGACTAAATTGTAACATGACGACCTATGTGACTTTGGCAGGACTTTTTAGCGCTTACTTTTGAGCTAGTGGGCTAAGATTTGAAACAAACGATCGGTGGCAATCCAGCTTTCAGGGGAGGCCTCCCCCGAGTCTCTGGACGGCTGTGGGGGCGAACGGCGAGCGTCAAAGCACTCGGTTTCGCTCCAGTATTAGGCCTTTATTGACTAAATTGTAACATGACAACCTATGTGACTTTGGGAGGACTTTTTAGCGCTTACTTTTGACCTAGTGCGCTAAGATTTGAAACAAACGATCGGTGGGAATCCAGCTTTCAGGGGAGGCCTCCCCCGAGTCTCTGGACAGCTGTGGGGCCGATCGGCGAGCGTTAAAGCACTCAGTTTCGGTCCAGTCGGAGGCCTTTATTGACTAAATTGTAACATGATTACCTCTGTGATTTTGGCAGGACTTTTTAGCGCCTACTTTTCCGCTACTGGGCTAAGATTTGAAACAAACGATCGGTGGGAAGCCACCTTTAAGGGGAGGCCTCTTCCAAGCCTCTCGGAGGTCGTGGGCCCGAACGGCGAGCGTCAAAGCACTCGGTTTCTCTCCAGTAGTTGGCCTTTATTGAGTAAATTGTAACATGACGACCTATGTGATTTTGGCAGGACTTTTTAGCGCCTACTTTTGAACTAGTGGGCTAAGATTTGAAACAAACGATCGGTGGGAATCCAGCTTTCAGGGGAGGCCTCTTCCAAGCCTCTCGGAGGTCGTGGGGCCGAACGGCCAGCGTCAAAGCACTCGGTTTCGCTCCAGTAGTCGGCCTTTATTGACTAAATTGTAACATGACGACATATGTGACTTTGGCAGGACTTTTTAGCGCCTACTTTTGAACTAGTGGGCTAAGATTTGAAACAAACGATCGGTGGGAATCCAGCTTTCAGGGGAGGCCTCTCCCGAGTCTCTGGACGGCTGTGGGGCCGAACGGCGAGCGTCAAAGCACTCGGTTTCTCTCCAGTGGTAGGCCTTTATTGAGTAAATTATAACATGACGACCAATGTGATTTTGGCAGGACTTTGTAGCGCCTACTTTTCAGCTACTGGGCTAAGATTTGAAACAAACGATCGGTGGGAATCCAGCTTTCAGGGGAGGCCTCTTCCAAGCCTCTCAGAGGTCGTGGGGCCGAACGGCGAGCGTCAAAGCACTCGGTTTCGCTCCAGTAGTAGGCCTTTATTGACTAAATTGTAACATGACAACCTATGTGACTTTGGGAGGACTTTTTAGCGCTTACGTTTGACCTAGTGCGCTAAGATTTGAAACAAACGATCGGTGGGAATCCAGCTTTCAGGGGAGGCCTCCCCCGAGTCTCTGGACGGCTGTGGGGGCGAACGGCGAGCGTCAAAGCACTCGGTTTCGCTCCAGTATTAGGCCTTTATTGACTAAATTGTAACATGACAACCTATGTGACTTTGGGAGGACTTTTTAGCGCTTACTTTTGACCTAGTGCGCTAAGATTTGAAACAAACGATCGGTGGGAATCCAGCTTTCAGGGGAGGCCTCCCCCGAGTCTCTGGACAGCTGTGGGGCCGATCGGCGAGCGTTAAAGCACTCAGTTTCGGTCCAGTAGGAGGCCTTTATTGACTAAATTGTAACATGACGACCTTTGTGATTTTGGCAGGACTTTTTAGCGCCTACTTTTCAGCTACTGGGCTAAGATTTGAAACAAATGATCGGTGGGAATCCAGCTTTCTGGGGAGGCCTCCCCCGAGTCTCTGGACGGCTGTGGGGGCGAACGGCGAGCGTCAAAGCACTCGGTTTCTCTCCAGTAGTTGGCCTTTATTGAGTAAATTGTAACATGACGACCTATGTGATTTTGGCAGGACTTTTTAGCGCCTACTTTTGAACTAGTGGGCTAAGATTTGAAACAAACGATCGGTGGGAATCCAGCTTTCAGGGGAGGTCTCTTCCAAGCCTCTCGGAGGTCGTGGGGCCGAACGGCGAGCGTCAAAGCACTCGGTTTCGCTCCAGTAGTCGGCCTTTATTGACTAAATTGTAACATGACGACATATGTGACTTTGGCAGGACGTTTTAGCGCCTACATTTGAACTAGTGGGCTAAGATTTGAAACAAACGATCGGTGGGAATCCAGCTTTCAGGGGAGTCCTCCCCCGAGTCTCTAGAAGGCTGTGGGGCCGAGCGGCGAGCGTTAAAGCACTCAGTTTCGCTCAAGTACCATGACGACCGATTTGACTTCGGCACAACTTTAGGTCGCTTAATTTCTGCCTCGCGGGCTAGGAATTTACACAGACAAGCCTTGGGAATCCAGCTTTAAAGGGAGGCCACTTCCAAGCCTCTCGGAGCTTGTGAGGCCGAACGGCGAGCGTCAAAGCACTCGGTTTTGCTCCAGTAGTAGGCTTTTATTGACTAAATTGTAACATGACGACCTATGTGACTTTGGCAGGACTTTTTAGCGCTTACTTTTGAGCTAGTGGGCTAAGATTTGAAACAAACGATCGGTGGGAATCCAGCTTTCAGGGGAGGCCTCCCCCGAGTCTCTGGACGGCTGTGGGGGCGAACGGCGAGCGTCAAAGCACTCGGTTTCGCTCCAGTATTAGGCCTTTATTGACTAAATTGTAACATGACAACCTATGTGACTTTGGGAGGACTTTTTAGCGCTTACTTTTGACCTAGTGCGCTAAGATTTGAAACAAACGATCGGTGGGAATCCAGCTTTCAGGGGAGGCCTCCCCCGAGTCTCTGGATAGCTGTGGGGCCGATCGGCGAGCGTTAAAGCACTCAGTTTCGGTCCAGTCGGAGGCCTTTATTGACTAAATTGTAACATCACGACCTATGTGATTTTGGCAGGACTTTTTAGCGCCTACTTTTCAGCTACTGGGCTAAGATTTGAAACAAACGATCGGTGGGAAGCCACCTTTAAGGGGAGGCCTCTTCCAAGCCTCTCGGAGGTCGTGGGCCCGAACGGCGAGCGTCAAAGCACTCGGTTTCTCTCCAGTAGTTGGCCTTTATTCAGTAAATTGTAACATGACGACCTATGTGATTTTGGCAGGACTTTTTAGCGCCTACTTTTGAACTAGTGGGCTAAGATTTGAAACAAACGATCGGTGGGAATCCAGCTTTCAGGGGAGGCCTCTTCCAAGCCTCTCGGAGGTCGTGGGGCCGAACGGCCAGCGTCAAAGCACTCGGTTTCGCTCCAGTAGTCGGCCTGTATTGACTAAATTGTAACATGACGACATATGTGACTTTGGCAGGACTTTTTAGCGCCTACTTTTGAACTAGTGGGCTAAGATTTGAAACAAACGATCGGTGGGAATCCAGCTTTCAGGGGAGGCCTCTCCCGAGTCTCTGGACGGCTGTGGGGCCGAACGGCGAGCGTCAAAGCACTCGGTTTCTCTCCAGTGGTAGGCCTTTATTGAGTAAATTATAACATGACGACCAATGTGATTTTGGCAGGACTTTGTAGCGCCTACTTTTCAGCTACTGGGCTAAGATTTGAAACAAACGATCGGTGGGAATCCAGCTTTCAGGGGAGGCCTCTTCCAAGCCTCTCAGAGGTCGTGGGGCCGAACGGCGAGCGTCAAAGCACTCGGTTTCGCTCCAGTAGTAGGCCTTTATTGACTAAATTGTAACATGACAACCTATGTGACTTTGGGAGGACTTTTTAGCGCTTACGTTTGACCTAGTGCGCTAAGATTTGAAACAAACGATCGGTGGGAATCCAGCTTTCAGGGGAGGCCTCCCCCGAGTCTCTGGACGGCTGTGGGGGCGAACGGCGAGCGTCAAAGCACTCGGTTTCGCTCCAGTATTAGGCCTTTATTGACTAAATTGTAACATGACAACCTATGTGACTTTGGGAGGACTTTTTAGCGCTTACTTTTGACCTAGTGCGCTAAGATTTGAAACAAACGATCGGTGGGAATCCAGCTTTCAGGGGAGGCCTCCCCCGAGTCTCTGGACAGCTGTGGTGCCGATCGGCGAGCGTTAAAGCACTCAGTTTCGGTCCAGTCGGAGGCCTTTATTGACTAAATTGTAACATGACGACCTATGTGATTTTGGCAGGACTTTTTAGCGCCTACTTTTCAGCTACTGGGCTAAGATTTGAAACAAACGATCGGTGGGAAGCCACCTTTAAGGGGAGGCCTCTTCCAAGCCTCTCGGAGGTCGTGGGCCCGAACGGCGAGCGTCAAAGCACTCGGTTTCGCTCCAGTATTAGGCCTTTATTGACTAAATTGTAACATGACAACCTATGTGACTTTGGCAGGACTTTTTAGCGCTTACTTTTGACCTAGTACGCTAAGATTTGAAACAAACGATCGGTGGGAATCCAGCTTTCAGGGGAGTCCTCCCCCGAGTCTCTGGACGGCTGTGGGGGCGAGCGGCGAGCGTTAAAGCACTCAGTTTCGCTCGAGTACCATGACGACCGATTTGACTTCGGCACAACTTTAGGTCGCTTAATTTCAGTCTAGCGGGCTAGGAATTCACACAGACAATCCTTGGGAATCCAGCTTTCAGGGGAGGCCACTTTTAAGCCTCTCAGAGGTCGTGGGGCCTAACGGCGAGCGTCAAAGCAATCGGTTTCGCTCCAGTAGTAGGCCTTTATTGACTAAATTGTAACATGACGACCTATGTGACTTTGGCAGGGATTTTTTGCGCCTACTTTTCAGCTACTGGGCTAAGATTTGAAACAAACGATCGGTGGGAATCCAGCTTTCAGGGGAGGCCTCTTTCCGAGCCTCTCTGAGGTCGTGGGGCCGAACGGCGAGCGTCAAAGCACTCTGTTTCGGTCCAGTAGTAGGCCTTTATTGAATAAATTGTAACATGACGACCTATGTGAATTTGGCAGCACGTTTTAGCGCTTACTTTTGAGCTAGTGAGCTAAGATTTGAAACAAATTATCGGTGGGAATCCAGCTTTCAGGGGAGTCCTCCCCCGAGTCTCTGGAAGGACTGTGGGGCCGAGCGGCGAGCGTTAAAGCACTCAGTTTCGCTCGAGTACCATGACGACCGATTTGACTTCGGCACGACTTTAGGTCGCTTAATTTCAGCCTAGCGGGCTAGGAATTTCACACAGACAATCCTTCGGGAATCCAGCTTTCAAGAGGAGGCCTCTTCCAAGTCCTCTCGGAGGTCGTGGGGCCGAACGGCGAGCGTCAAAGCACTCAGTTTTCGTCTCCAGTAGTAAGGCCTTTATTGACTAAATTGTAACATGACGACCTATGTGACTTTGGCAAGTCTTTTTAGCGCCTAGGTTTGAGCTAGTGGGCTAAGATATGAAACAAACGATCGGTGGGAATCCAGCTTTCAGGGGAGGCCTCCCCCGAGTCTTTGGACGGCTGTGGGGCCGAGCGGCGAGCGTTAAAGCACTCAGTTTCGGTCCAGTAGGAGGCCTTTGTTGACTAAATTGTAACATGACGACCTTCGTGATTTTGGCAGGACTTTTTAGCGCCTACTTTTCAGCTACTGGGCTAAGATTTGAAACAAACGATCGGTGGGAATCCAGCTTTCAGGGGAGGCCTCCCCCGAGTCTCTGGACGGCTGTGGGGGCGAACGGCGAGCGTCAAAGCACTCGGTTTCGCTCCAGTAGTAGGCCTTTATTGACTAAATTGTAACATGACAACCTATGTGACTTTGGCAGGACTTTTTAGCGCCTACTTTTGAACTAGTGGGCTAAGATTTGAAACAAACGATCGGTGGGAATCCAGCTTTCAGGGGAGTCCTCCCCCGAGTCTCTGGAAGGCTGTGGGGCCGAGCGGCGAGCGTTAAAGCACTCAGTTTCGCTCAAGTACCATGACGACCGATTTGACTTCGGCACGACTTTAGGTCGCTTAATTTCTGCCTAGCGGGCTAGGAATTTACACAGACAAGCCTTGGGAATCCAGCTTTAAAGGGAGGCCTCTTCCAAGCCTCTCGGAGGTCGTGGGGCCGAACGGCGAGCGTCAAAGCACTCGTTTTCTCTCCAGTAGTAAGCCTTTATTGACTAAATTGTAACATGACGACCTATGTGACTTTGGCAAGTCTTTTTAGCGCCTAGGTTTGAGCTAGTGGGCTAAGATGTGAAACAAACGTTCGGTGGGAATCCAGCTTTCAGGGGAGGCCTCCCCCGAGTCTTTGGACGGCTGTGGGGCCGAGCGGCGAGCGTTAAAGCACTCAGTTTCGGTCCAGTAGGAGGCCTTTGTTGACTAAATTGTAACATGACGACCTTCGTGATTTTGGCAGGACTTTTTAGCGCCTACTTTTCAGCTACTGGGCTAAGATTTGAAACAAACGATCGGTGGGAATCCAGCTTTCAGGGGAGGCCTCCCCCGAGTCTCTGGACGGCTGTGGGGGCGAACGGCGAGCGTCAAAGCACTCGGTTTCTCTCCAGTAGTTGGCCTTTATTGAGTAAATTGTAACATGACGACCTATGTGATTTTGGCAGGACTTTTTAGCGCCTACTTTTGAGCTAGTGGGCTAAGATTTGAAACAAACGATCATGGGAATCCAGCTTTCAGGGGAGGCCTCCCCCTAGTCTCTGGACGGCTGTGGGGCCGAGCGGCGAGCGTTAAAGCACTCAGTTTCGGTCCAGTCGGAGGCCTTTATTGACTAAATTGTAACATGACGACCTATGTGATTTTTGCAGGACTTTTTAGCGCCTACTTTTCAGCTATTGGGCTAAGATTTGAAACAAACGATCGGTGGGAAGCCAGCTTTCAGGGAGGCCTCTTCTAAGCCTCTCGGAGGTCGTGGGCCCGAACGGCGAGCGTCAAAGCACTCGGTTTCGCTCCAGTAGTAGGCCTTTATTGACTAAGTTGTAACATGACAACCTATGTGACTTTGGGAGGACTTTTTAGCGCTTACTTTTGACCTAGTGCGCTAAGATTTGACACAAACGATCGGTGGGAATCCAGCTTTCAGGGGAGTCCTCCCCCGAGTCTCTGGAAGGCTGTGGGGCCGAGCGGCGAGCGTTAAAGCACTCAGTTTCGGTCCAGTCGGAGGCCTTTATTGACTAAATTGTAACATGACGACCTATGTGATTTTGGCAGGACATTTTAGCGCCTACTTTTCAGCTACTGGGCTAAGATTTGAAACAAACGATCGGTCGGCAGCCAGCTTTCAGGGGAGGCCTCTTCCAAGCCTCTCGGAGGTCGTGGGCCCGAACGGCGAGCGTCAAAGCACTCTGTTTCGCTCCAGTAGTAGGCCTTTATTGACTAAATTGTAACATGACAACCTATGTGACTTTGGGAGGACTTTTCAGCGCTTACTTTTGACCTCGTGCGCTAAGATTTGAAACAAACGATCGGTGGGAATCCAGCTTTCAGGGGAGTCCTCCCCCGAGTCTCTGGAAGGCTGTGGGGCCGAGCGGCGAGCGTTAAAGCACTCAGTTTCGCTCAGGTACCATGACGACCGATTTGACTTCGGCACGACTTTAGGTCGCTTAATTTCTGCCTAGGGGGCTAGAAATTGACACAGACAAGCCTTGGGAATCCAGCTTTAAAGGGAGGCCTCTTCCAAGCCTCTCGGAGCTTGTGAGGCCGAACGGCGAGCATCAAAGCACTCGGTTTCGCTCCAGTAGTAGGCTTTTATTGACTAAATTGTAGCATGACGACCTGTGTGACTTTGGCAGGACTTTTTAGCGCTTACTTTTGAGCTAGTGGGCTAAGATTTGAAACAAACGATCGGTGGGAATCCAGCTTTCAGGGGAGGCCTCCCCCGAATCTCTGGACGGCTGTGGGGGCGAACGCCGAGCGTCAAAGCACTCGGTTTCTCTCCAGTAGTTGGCCTTTATTGAGTAAATTGTAACATGACGAACTATGTGATTTTGGCAGGACTTTTTAGTGCCTACTTCTCAGCTACTGGGCTGAGATTTGAAACAAACGATCGGTGGGAATCCAGCTTTCAGGGGATGCCTCTCCCGAGTCTCTGGACGGCTGTGGGGCCGAGCGGCGAGCGTAATAGCACTCAGTTTCGCTCGAGTACCATGACGACCGATTTGACTTAGGCACAACTTTAGGTCGCTTAATTTCAGCCGAGCGGGCTAGGAATTCACACAGACAAGCCTTGGGAATACAGCTTTCAAGGGAGGCCTCTTCCAAGCCTCTCGGAGCTCGTGGGGCCGAACGACGAGCGTCGAAGCACTCGGTTTCGCTCCAGTAGTAGGCCTTTATTGACTAAATTGTAACATGACAACCTATGTGACTTTGGGAGGACTTTTTAGCGCTTACTTTTGAACTAGTGGGCTAAGATTTGAAACAAACGATCGGTGGGAATCCAGCTTTCAGGGGAGGCCTCTCCCGAGTCTGTGGACGGCTGTGGGGCCGAACGGCGAGCGTCAAAGCACTCGGTTTCGGTCCAGTCGGAGGCCTTTATTGACTAAATTGTAACATGACAACCTATGTGACTTTGGCAGGACTTTTTAGCGCCTACTTTTGAACTAGTGGGCTAAGATTTGAAACAAACGATCGGTGGGAATCCAGCTTTCAGGGGAGTCCTCCCCCGAGTCTCTGGAAGGCTGTGGGGCCGAGCGGCGAGCGTTAAAGCACTCAGTTTCGCTCAAGTACCATGACGACCGATTTGACTTCGGCACGACTTTAGGTCGCTTAATTTCTGCCTAGCGGGCTAGGAATTTACACAGACAAGCCTTGGGAATCCAGCTTTAAAGGGAGGCCTCTTCCAAGCCTCTCGGAGGTCGTGGGGCCGAACGGCGAGCGTCAAAGCACTCGTTTTCTCTCCAGTAGTAAGCCTTTATTGACTAAATTGTAACATGACGACCTATGTGACTTTGGCAAGTCTTTTTAGCGCCTAGGTTTGAGCTAGTGGGCTAAGATGTGAAACAAACGTTCGGTGGGAATCCAGCTTTCAGGGGAGGCCTCCCCCGAGTCTTTGGACGGCTGTGGGGCCGAGCGGCGAGCGTTAAAGCACTCAGTTTCGGTCCAGTAGGAGGCCTTTGTTGACTAAATTGTAACATGACGACCTTCGTGATTTTGGCAGGACTTTTTAGCGCCTACTTTTCAGCTACTGGGCTAAGATTTGAAACAAACGATCGGTGGGAATCCAGCTTTCAGGGGAGGCCTCCCCCGAGTCTCTGGACGGCTGTGGGGGCGAACGGCGAGCGTCAAAGCACTCGGTTTCTCTCCAGTAGTTGGCCTTTATTGAGAAAATTGTAACATGACGACCTATGTGATTTTGGCAGGACTTTTTAGCGCCTACTTTTGAGCTAGTGGGCTAAGATTTGAAACAAACGATCATGGGAATCCAGCTTTCAGGGGAGGCCTCCCCCTAGTCTCTGGACGGCTGTGGGGCCGAGCGGCGAGCGTTAAAGCACTCAGTTTCGGTCCAGTCGGAGGCCTTTATTGACTAAATTGTAACATGACGACCTATGTGATTTTTGCAGGACTTTTTAGCGCCTACTTTTCAGCTATTGGGCTAAGATTTGAAACAAACGATCGGTGGGAAGCCAGCTTTCAGGGAGGCCTCTTCTAAGCCTCTCGGAGGTCGTGGGCCCGAACGGCGAGCGTCAAAGCACTCGGTTTCGCTCCAGTAGTAGGCCTTTATTGACTAAGTTGTAACATGACAACCTATGTGACTTTGGGAGGACTTTTTAGCGCTTACTTTTGACCTAGTGCGCTAAGATTTGACACAAACGATCGGTGGGAATCCAGCTTTCAGGGGAGTCCTCCCCCGAGTCTCTGGAAGGCTGTGGGGCCGAGCGGCGAGCGTTAAAGCACTCAGTTTCGGTCCAGTCGGAGGCCTTTATTGACTAAATTGTAACATGACGACCTATGTGATTTTGGCAGGACATTTTAGCGCCTACTTTTCAGCTACTGGGCTAAGATTTGAAACAAACGATCGGTCGGCAGCCAGCTTTCAGGGGAGGCCTCTTCCAAGCCTCTCGGAGGTCGTGGGCCCGAACGGCGAGCGTCAAAGCACTCTGTTTCGCTCCAGTAGTAGGCCTTTATTGACTAAATTGTAACATGACAACCTATGTGACTTTGGGAGGACTTTTCAGCGCTTACTTTTGACCTCGTGCGCTAAGATTTGAAACAAACGATCGGTGGGAATCCAGCTTTCAGGGGAGTCCTCCCCCGAGTCTCTGGAAGGCTGTGGGGCCGAGCGGCGAGCGTTAAAGCACTCAGTTTCGCTCAGGTACCATGACGACCGATTTGACTTCGGCACGACTTTAGGTCGCTTAATTTCTGCCTAGGGGGCTAGAAATTGACACAGACAAGCCTTGGGAATCCAGCTTTAAAGGGAGGCCTCTTCCAAGCCTCTCGGAGCTTGTGAGGCCGAACGGCGAGCATCAAAGCACTCGGTTTCGCTCCAGTAGTAGGCTTTTATTGACTAAATTGTAGCATGACGACCTGTGTGACTTTGGCAGGACTTTTTAGCGCTTACTTTTGAGCTAGTGGGCTAAGATTTGAAACAAACGATCGGTGGGAATCCAGCTTTCAGGGGAGGCCTCCCCCGAATCTCTGGACGGCTGTGGGGGCGAACGCCGAGCGTCAAAGCACTCGGTTTCTCTCCAGTAGTTGGCCTTTATTGAGTAAATTGTAACATGACGAACTATGTGATTTTGGCAGGACTTTTTAGTGCCTACTTCTCAGCTACTGGGCTGAGATTTGAAACAAACGATCGGTGGGAATCCAGCTTTCAGGGGATGCCTCCCCCGAGTCTCTGGACGGCTGTGGGGCCGAGCGGCGAGCGTAATAGCACTCAGTTTCGCTCGAGTACCATGACGACCGATTTGACTTAGGCACAACTTTAGGTCGCTTAATTTCAGCCGAGCGGGCTAGGAATTCACACAGACAAGCCTTGGGAATACAGCTTTCAAGGGAGGCCTCTTCCAAGCCTCTCGGAGCTCGTGGGGCCGAACGACGAGCGTCGAAGCACTCGGTTTCCCTCCAGTAGTAGGCCTTTATTGACTAAATTGTAACATGACAACCTATGTGACTTTGGGAGGACTTTTTAGCGCTTACTTTTGAACTAGTGGGCTAAGATTTGAAACAAACGATCGGTGGGAATCCAGCTTTCAGGGGAGGCCTCTCCCGAGTCTGTGGACGGCTGTGGGGCCGAACGGCGAGCGTCAAAGCACTCGGTTTCGGTCCAGTCGGAGGCCTTTATTGACTAAATTGTAACATGACAACCTATGTGACTTTGGCAGGACTTTTTAGCGCCTACTTTTGAACTAGTGGGCTAAGATTTGAAACAAACGATCGGTGGGAATCCAGCTTTCAGGGGAGTCCTCCCCCGAGTCTCTGGAAGGCTGTGGGGCCGAGCGGCGAGCGTTAAAGCACTCAGTTTCGCTCAAGTACCATGACGACCGATTTGACTTCGGCACGACTTTAGGTCGCTTAATTTCTGCCTAGCGGGCTAGGAATTTACACAGACAAGCCTTGGGAATCCAGCTTTAAAGGGAGGCCTCTTCCAAGCCTCTCGGAGGTCGTGGGGCCGAACGGCGAGCGTCAAAGCACTCGTTTTCTCTCCAGTAGTAAGCCTTTATTGACTAAATTGTAACATGACGACCTATGTGACTTTGGCAAGTCTTTTTAGCGCCTAGGTTTGAGCTAGTGGGCTAAGATGTGAAACAAACGTTCGGTGGGAATCCAGCTTTCAGGGGAGGCCTCCCCCGAGTCTTTGGACGGCTGTGGGGCCGAGCGGCGAGCGTTAAAGCACTCAGTTTCGGTCCAGTAGGAGGCCTTTGTTGACTAAATTGTAACATGACGACCTTCGTGATTTTGGCAGGACTTTTAGCGCCTACTTTTCAGCTACTGGGCTAAGCTTTGAAACAAACGATCGGTGGGAATCCAGCTTTCAGGGGAGGCCTCCCCCGAGTCTCTGGACGGCTGTGGGGGCGAACGGCGAGCGTCAAAGCACTCGGTTTCTCTCCAGTAGTTGGCCTTTATTGAGTAAATTGTAACATGACGACCTATGTGATTTTGGCAGGACTTTTTAGCGCCTACTTTTGAGCTAGTGGGCTAAGATTTGAAACAAACGATCATGGGAATCCAGCTTTCAGGGGAGGCCTCCCCCTAGTCTCTGGACGGCTGTGGGGCCGAGCGGCGAGCGTTAAAGCACTCAGTTTCGGTCCAGTCGGAGGCCTTTATTGACTAAATTGTAACATGACGACCTATGTGATTTTTGCAGGACTTTTTAGCGCCTACTTTTCAGCTATTGGGCTAAGATTTGAAACAAACGATCGGTGGGAAGCCAGCTTTCAGGGAGGCCTCTTCTAAGCCTCTCGGAGGTCGTGGGCCCGAACGGCGAGCGTCAAAGCACTCGGTTTCGCTCCAGTAGTAGGCCTTTATTGACTAAGTTGTAACATGACAACCTATGTGACTTTGGGAGGACTTTTTAGCGCTTACTTTTGACCTAGTGCGCTAAGATTTGACACAAACGATCGGTGGGAATCCAGCTTTCAGGGGAGTCCTCCCCCGAGTCTCTGGAAGGCTGTGGGGCCGAGCGGCGAGCGTTAAAGCACTCAGTTTCGGGTCCAGTCGGAGGCCTTTATTGACTAAATTGTAACATGACGACCTATGTGATTTTGGCAGGACATTTTAGCGCCTACTTTTCAGCTACTGGGCTAAGATTTGAAACAAACGATCGGTCGGCAGCCAGCTTTCAGGGGAGGCCTCTTCCAAGCCTCTCGGAGGTCGTGGGCCCGAACGGCGAGCGTCAAAGCACTCGGTTTCGCTCCAGTAGTAGGCCTTTATTTGACTAAATTGTAAGCATGACAACCTATGTGACTTTGGGAGGACTTTTTCAGCGCTTACTTTTGACCTAGTGCGCTAAGATTTGAAACAAACTATCGGTGGGAATCCAGCTTTCAGGGGAGTCCTCCCCCGAGTCTCTGGAAGGCTGTGGGGCCGAGCGGCGAGCGTTAAAGCACTCAGTTTCGCTCAAGTACCATGACGACCGATTTGACTTCGGCACGACTTTAGGTCGCTTAATTTCTGCCTAGCGGGCTAGGAATTTACACAGACAAGCCTTGGGAATCCAGCTTTAAAGGGAGGCCTCTTCCAAGCCTCTCGGAGGTCGTGGGGCCGAACGGCGAGCGTCAAAGCACTCGTTTTCTCTCCAGTAGTAAGCCTTTATTGACTAAATTGTAACATGACGACCTATGTGACTTTGGCAGGCTTTTTAGCGCCTAGGTTTGAGCTAGTGGGCTAAGATATGAAACAAACGATCGGTGGGAATCCAGCTTTCAGGGGAGGCCTCCCCCGAGTCTTTGGACGGCTGTGGGGCCGAGCGGCGAGCGTTAAAGCACTCAGTTTCGGTCCAGTAGGAGGCCTTTGTTGACTAAATTGTAACATGACGACCTTCGTGATTTTGGCAGGACTTTTTAGCGCCTACTTTTCAGCTACTGGCTAAGATTTGAAACAAACGATCGGTGGGAATCCAGCTTTCAGGGGAGGCCTCCCCCGAGTCTCTGGACGGCTGTGGGGGCGAACGGCGAGCGTCAAAGCACTCGGTTTCGCTCCAGTAGTAGGCCTTTATTGACTAAATTGTAACATGACAACCTATGTGACTTTGGCAGGACTTTTTAGCGCCTACTTTTGAACTAGTGGGCTAAGATTTGAAACAAACGATCGGTGGGAATCCAGCTTTCAGGGGAGTCCTCCCCCGAGTCTCTGGAAGGCTGTGGGGCCGAGCGGCGAGCGTTAAAGCACTCAGTTTCGCTCAAGTACCATGACGACCGATTTGACTTCGGCACGACTTTAGGTCGCTTAATTTCTGCCTAGCGGGCTAGGAATTTACACAGACAAGCCTTGGGAATCCAGCTTTAAAGGGAGGCCTCTTCCAAGCCTCTCGGAGGTCGTGGGGCCGAACGGCGAGCGTCAAAGCACTCGTTTTCTCTCCAGTAGTAAGCCTTTATTGACTAAATTGTAACATGACGACCTATGTGACTTTGGCAAGTCTTTTTAGCGCCTAGGTTTGAGCTAGTGGGCTAAGATGTGAAACAAACGTTCGGTGGGAATCCAGCTTTCAGGGGAGGCCTCCCCCGAGTCTTTGGACGGCTGTGGGGCCGAGCGGCGAGCGTTAAAGCACTCAGTTTCGGTCCAGTAGGAGGCCTTTGTTGACTAAATTGTAACATGACGACCTTCGTGATTTTGGGCAGGACTTTTAGCGCCTACTTTTCAGCTACTGGGCTAAGATTTGAAAACAAACGATCGGTGGGAATCCAGCTTTCAGGGGAGGCCTCCCCCGAGTCTCTGGACGGCTGTGGGGGCGAACGGCGAGCGTCAAAGCACTCGGTTTCTCTCCAGTAGTTGGCCTTTATTGAGTAAATTGTAAACATGACGACCTATGTGATTTTGGCAGGACTTTTTAGCGCCTACTTTTGAGCTAGTGGGCTAAGATTTGAAACAAACGATCATGGGAATCCAGCTTTCAGGGGAGGCCTCCCCCTAGTCTCTGGACGGCTGTGGGGCCGAGCGGCGAGCGTTAAAGCACTCAGTTTCGGTCCAGTCGGAGGCCTTTATTGACTAAATTGTAACATGACGACCTATGTGATTTTTGCAGGACTTTTTAGCGCCTACTTTTCAGCTATTGGGCTAAGATTTGAAACAAACGATCGGTGGGAAGCCAGCTTTCAGGGAGGCCTCTTCTAAGCCTCTCGGAGGTCGTGGGCCCGAACGGCGAGCGTCAAAGCACTCGGTTTCGCTCCAGTAGTAGGCCTTTATTGACTAAGTTGTAACATGACAACCTATGTGACTTTGGGAGGACTTTTTAGCGCTTACTTTTGACCTAGTGCGCTAAGATTTGACACAAACGATCGGTGGGAATCCAGCTTTCAGGGGAGTCCTCCCCCGAGTCTCTGGGAAGGCTGTGGGGCCGAGCGGCGAGCGTTAAAGCACTCAGTTTCGGTCCAGTCGGAGGCCTTTATTGACTAAATTGTAACATGACGACCTATGTGATTTTGGCAGGACATTTTAGCGCCTACTTTTCAGCTACTGGGCTAAGATTTGAAACAAACGATCGGTCGGCAGCCAGCTTTCAGGGGAGGCCTCTTCCAAGCCTCTCGGAGGTCGTGGGCCCGAACGGCGAGCGTCAAAGCACTCTGTTTCGCTCCAGTAGTAGGCCTTTATTGACTAAATTGTAACATGGACAACCTATGTGACTTTGGGAGGACTTTTCAGCGCTTACTTTTGACCTCGTGCGCTAAGATTTGAAACAAACGATCGGTGGGAATCCAGCTTTCAGGGGAGTCCTCCCCCGAGTCTCTGGAAGGCTGTGGGGCCGAGCGGCGAGCGTTAAAGCACTCAGTTTCCGCTCAGGTACCATGACGACCGATTTGACTTCGGCACGACTTTAGGTCGCTTAATTTCTGCCTAGGGGGCTAGAAATTGACACAGACAAGCCTTGGGAATCCAGCTTTAAAGGGAGGCCTCTTCCAAGCCTCTCGGAGCTTGTGAGGCCGAACGGCGAGCATCAAAGCACTCGGTTTTCGCTCCAGTAGTAGGCTTTTATTGACTAAATTGTAGCATGACGACCTGTGTGACTTTGGCAGGGACTTTTTAGCGCTTACTTTTGAGCTAGTGGGCTAAGATTTGAAACAAACGATCGGTGGGAATCCAGCTTTCAGGGGAGGCCTCCCCCGAATCTCTGGACGGCTGTGGGGGCGAGCGGCGAGCGTTAAAGCACT